>NC_139764.1:89639001-89726501 GCF_965231275.1 Zosterops lateralis
AGACTGTTTTCTCTGAAAAGAGAATGCATGGAAGCCTTCCTGCCACTACCTTGGAGAAAGCTATTGCAGGCCATAGCTAGCCCAGTCATACATACACCACCTTGAAGTGACGCCTTCTCTATTACCTCTTGAAATTCCCACAGCTGGGAATTTTATCTTGCAAAACTTATGGGAGAGAGCTAATTCTAGAAATGTGATCTTTATCTATGGGTTTGGTAGTTGTTATTCCGGCTGAAGGATTAGTAAAATGTGAGATGACCAAACTACAGGAGACACCACCTCACTCCAGCCAGCAACAGAGGCAGTAATTTCTCTGAAGCTTTACTTCCAAACGTGCAGAACTGAGTGTCAGCAAATCATGGCAAATGAGAAGATGGAAGAGGATATACCAGGGATTCTTCATGAAGACTTTCCAAAGAGCATTTATAAACCTAATCCTTGGAATGAAGGATCTGCAAAGAAACATCTGCTGCTCAACGCTGGCACACCATAGACAAGAAAATATTTACCTGAATCTGCAAAAATATGTCATGCACGATTAAAACAACAAGCATTCACAATGCTCAGTTTTAACACTTTTCTTCATGCTTGCAATGCTCCCATCAACAACTAAAATGTTTTTGATATTTAGCAAGCAAGTTGTGTTCTGTCACTGAGAACAGAAGCAGGCAGAGGTCTACAGAAAAGGACATAAGGCAGCACAGAAAATCCTTGGCAAGATGGAGGGAACGCATTAGGGACCTTACTCTGACCTTTCTTCTCTTGCCATTGATATTGCTGCTGTATTCCCAGAGCCATCTGGGCTGCAGCTGGTTGAGTAGCAAGATTATAATATTTGTATTTAGCTCTTCAGAATGTTCATATTCAGTTGTTATGTTGAGAAGCTGCAAGCGTTTTCTGAGGAAAGCAAACAGAAAGGAAATGCCAGGATTTCTGACAGCCTACGATTCTGCTATACTACAATGGAAATTCATGAAAAAATGAAAGGTACTTTTCTAGCCTCTGGCTTTCTCTATAATGAATTTCAAAGACTTGCTGCTTCAGAAATGTTTTATTTAAAAGAGTTAACAACTTCAATATGTGGGTTCTCATGGGTTCTCTTAATATTTAGTGTCTGTTTAGGCTACTTGAATTAATATTATAATGTTATACTTTTTATTTTAAATTTGTTTATAAGTAGAAGCACTTACTCATTCATGTGTGCAGCATCTAGTGACTGCACAAAAACAAATTATTTTATTTAAAAGCCCCCATAGTATGAGTTGACCACTGCAAGGTTAAAAACTCTTTCAATACCTGAAATTATTATCTCACACCTGAGAACAAGGGAAAGGGATGCCTCAAATGTAGTGGGGATAAGGGGAAAGTAAATGAACAAATTTTTTTTTTTTTTAATGTCCTAACATTGTCCTTTCAAATTACTCCTGCTTAAAAATGCTCCTCCATACCACAGTAAACTAGATTGGACATTAATATTCTAAGGGCTCTTCCTGTGATTTCTTTCAAGAAATATTAAAATAATTGACTGCTTATCAAAGAATCAAAGTAAATACACGAGATTTTAGCTAATCTAGATAACAATTCTAGAGAATATTTTGGGGGTTTGCCAACTTTAACAGTACATTTTGGTGGGGTTTCTTAGATTGGGAACGGACTGATGTTCTAACTCAGTCTGCCTTCCCACTGATTCACTTGGTTTCTTCAAGAGTCCTGTACACATTTTCAAAACTAAACTCCTCTTCCTGAGAGTTTATATACTGAAAAATGCTACACAATGTATAAACCCCACAATATGAATGAACATTTACAGGCCATAAACTTTAATCTATAACAAAGGCATTTCTTAAAGTGTAGAACTTTGTTGGCATTTGTTAATTAATCACTTGAAAATAATGAAAGAATCTCTTCACCAAAGGCAGATTTGTAGGAAGAAGAGATGATCCAGACCAACTTTTCTAGACCAGGAAGGATAATTTTGCTTTTAAGTTTCCTTATGCAAGGGCTGTGTTCTGTTTGTCATCTTTGAGACCATAATAATAAACTAATTTCTGAAACTAAATGAAATGTGAAGAGCTGAATATCTAATATTTTTATTTTATAAATAAGTAAAATATATAAAATATCCTGCATGAGTTTCAACGCTTCCGCTAGTGTATATACACCAGACAAAAAAATATCCAGAAAAACATAACTCCATAGTTTAATTGTATAATACTGCCTGAAAATCCTTGCTTTTGCTTACAAGAATAAGTAGGTACTACTTGCACAGAAGAGAATCCAAAAAAGAAAGTATATAACACAGGGGTGGAAACAGTGCTGACTGACTCCATAGTAGATGCTGGAAAAGAATGGAATTAGATGAAATTAAGTGTCTCAAAAGCAGGAAACACTTATTTTTGCATTTCTATGCACATGAAAATTTTCGTGTGCCCAAGTCAGCAGACAAACCTGATGTGTTTCAAGGTGGCGCACGATTTGGAAAGATAGACTTTGGAATGCCTATATGCAGTACGTTAAGCACAGTCTATATGGATGGCCTATCAACATTTTTAGCAAGTAGAAAAATAAAAGCATCCAGTTGTAGAAGACTTATTGTAAGCCATGTGCTGCTAGGACCATGAATTTATACTAGGATGACCTTGCATCAAGTAAACACGAATTCATGCAAAAATTAATATTTTCTAACATGGAAGACATTGCATCCAAGAGATAACAAATCTATTTTTGTAGGCAGTGCCCAATTAAAAAAAAAAAAAAAAAAAAAAAAAAAAAAAAAAAAAAAAAAAAAAACAAACACCAAAACAGCCACCAGAAAAATCCACAAAACCCTTAAATAACCGGATTTCAAATCAGTGAAAAGCTGCAAACCAAACAGTATGACCTGATTATATAACTGACTTAATGACCTTAATACTGAGCAACAAGTCTTAATTATATCATTACTTGTTGAAGGTTAGTCCTCTCTAGACACTCAAAACTTCTCCCAAAAGGCAGACTGCATAAGGAGCACTAGTAGAGAAAGTGTTTCAGAGATAAGTGTAGAAGAAAATGAGGAATAAAAAAGTGGGAGTCCTTGCAGAAGACATTGTCATATGTCCACAGAACCCCAACTGAGACTAGAATCAATTCTGGTTAAAAACCTCTAGTTCATGGTCTAGAGAAGATAATACCAGAGTGAAGAAAGGAAATCTCAACAGAGGCTCCTATTAGTCTTTGCAAAGCAGTGGCATAATTTCTTTGTCTTTAGGTTAAGAAGGTTAAGAAGGAACATTACAGTGTACTGCAATAGAGTAATATTTGTCACAGCTGCAATTAGCAGACCTGGATGGTTCACATGCAAGATGGCAAAATAATTTTGCTGTTGGCCATTTTTAATTAAACTGAGTATCAGGGAAATAATGCTTATGGGCAACAATTCAAAAAACAGTCTGATGACCCAAGCTGGTTGCTCAGCCTGACTTTTGAAAGGAAAACCAACACGAGAGTCAATTAATACAGAAAGGAAGGCTAATAACATATTTAGGGAAAGGTAAATGGGAAAACACCTTTTGAAATATTGCTTATTTCACCCTTTTTTGAAATACAGCTTTTGTATTCAGCTTCATACATGTGATTGAGAGTCAGTAATAGATACATGAGGTATACACACTTAAGGACTGGTCATTGGCCAGTTGTTTAAAGCAGTTATGAAATCAAAATGAAGACATTTTGATTGCACGTATTTCTAGCAACCTATAAGCCTCAGTGATATTAAAGATTTTCATATTGCTGTCACAAAAGGGGAAGCAAACTCATTATAATTTACAGATTATTATAGCATATTTCTGTTCCTCCTTCTCTTTCTTCTGTGACTGCCTTTGCCTTACTTCCCTCTTCCATCTCCTTCCCCCCTATCATTTCATGCCCTTAATTCTTTCTTTCTCCCTTCCTATCCTTTCTTCCCTCTTTCAATGGAGGAACTCCAAACTCATTTAAATGTGAGACTGAAAAAACCCTGATATTAGATACTGAATGCGGGCTTAAGATGGGTTCTTAGGCATTTTATACAAGCTTAACAATACTCCCCTTTTTATGACTATACCCTTATGATATTCGCAATAAAGCTTTTGATTCCTGCTACAACTACTGTTTGCCTCAATGCCACTAATTTCAAATTCTATAGATGTGCCTAAATGTGTTTAAGGAGGTCAACTCAAGCAGTAATATGGTTAGAGTAAACCAGAAAAATACAGAACACAGGCTGTTTAAAATTACTGGTCACAGGTAAGTCATGGGTCAGTACAGAGGAAAGCCAGTGATCCTCTGGTATCAATAAGAGAGGATGAATAACAAAAAGTTTCTGCAGGGTTTAGCTCTGCCAGATTCTCTGTTCACCTTTAAAATTTTTCCAGTTTAGCTACATGACATACTAAAATACATTTGTAAGTAAAAATAGCATGCCTGGACAACACCTGTAGTAACATTTATATTGCAAAAAAAGCAACAGCAATGAGGTCAGATCAGTATTCTGAAACATGTATTACAGACATAATATATGCCTGCATAAGTCCATATGGCATATAGTTACATCTGAATGCCAGTAAACAACCCAATCAGATGACTTAAACTATTTACTTTTTTTAACATGCTGCCAACTGAGCAGGAGCCTTCCCTGATACTCATGAGATGCAGATTACACCACCTGCTCACAGAGCAGCTACAGCTACTTGTACAACATATTGCTAATGACTGTGCTGGCAGACTGCATTTCAATTTCACCTATTTTAAAGACAGGTTTTGAAACTAATTAATTAATTTTTGTCTGCAAATCATGTTCAGGTCTTCAGGTGAAATCCATTACCCTGGCTTGCTACATTATTTATTATAGATTAAATGAAAAAAAAAAAAAAAAAAAAAAAAGAGCAGACTAGTCTGAAAGCATCAGCAGAATGTCCTAAAGATAAGAAAGATTAAACTTCTTAAAAAGTAGTTATGTGCAGCTTTTCAGGAAGAAAACAGATTCAAATTTTTATGCATAATAACATATGGAGCACGACATGTGAAATAGTAGGGAAGCAATTATAAAAACCCTGCTCAAACCTCCCGTGAAGCAAACTGAAATGAAGAAAAGTAATACTGCCATTCTTGTAGCCCCAGTGGAGTGAATAGTGAACTGGAACTACAAGGTACTTAATAGAATTTAATTCCTGAATGAAATGCAGCATTAAAAAAATAGAACAATAAAAAATTACAAGTAGAATTATTATTAAAGTTATATTTTCAGTACCAATGCTATGCTTTAAAAATATTGCATTTATAAAAATTATTACAATTTTTAAATCCTTTAAAAGATTTTTAAGTGAAATCTGGCAATTCTTGTTCAAGCGTGAATCTTGCACAGGTAGTGAGGTATTTGAGGGAGTTGGCAAGTTAAGGGATAAGTAACAGAATTCAAAGACACAAGTGAAAAAAATTTAAAGAAACTTTTCTTTCTTACTCGTTTCTGCCAGGTTTTTGCTCAACTGATCTTTAGCCTCTACGTGAGCTGACTTTTGAATAACCATCTCTGTCAAGCAAGAAGCAACACAGAAGCTTTAGAATTATCATGGTGACACTATTATTTTGTAAATGCAGCATCAGCTTTCACTGATCTGCATAGAGCTTTTCCACCAGACCACACAAGTATTAATTCATCACTTGCAATTTGATACTGCAATTATGCAAAATCAGACGAAACATTATTTGATTCTTGTGATAAAGTCTGATCAGGTATTTATAATACTCCATCTTTGTAATCTACTACTCTTTCCACTTAAAAGCGAAAATGTATTTTTAATGGTTACAAGTTCATTAAGTGTATTCATAATGTTTTCTTAAATCAGAGCCTTAGGCCACTTCCAGGACACATCTGGGGAGGAGCAGACACACAGCAGGCTGCAAGACTTTCTTCCACAATCCAGATTCCATCTGACTCAGCCGTAGATGGGTATGATGGTCTGCTCCTCTCATTTTTCTCATTTTCACAAGGACAGGATGCATAATGAAGCACTCATTCAAGAACCATTAAAATGAACAATTATTCAAATCAATGAGTTATCACTGTGCAAGTAACTGAACCCTTTATATTCAACTGAGCTAGTGACCAAGTTAATGGCAAGTTAATAGGGTTTTTTTAATAGGTAGAAGACAAACCTGTTACAACAAGTTTTCCACTGTGCAGCTTCATGTATAGGACAGCATTCCCCTTTCTACAAAATATTCCTCCTAATGTGCATTGCATGCCAGTTCACACCCCCCCCCCCCAACCTTCATTTGGGTAACGATAATCAGAAATCTAATCAGGAAGCCTGCAAGAAATGCAAAACTCCTGCTAGAGCAAGGTGGTATCCTCCAAAACATCGCAGCAGATACCTGAATTTAAGAATGGAGGAAGAAGAAAATTAGTCTCAGGGGCACCTGCTGCAGCTCTTTAGTACCTTTCTTTGCAATATTCACTGCCTATTTGCACCAGTGAATCCCCTGCAGCCACAGAATATTCCTGTGTTGAATATCTGTGTACCTCAAGGGTACACATGCTAGGAAACATGAGGGGCAGAGAGGAAAATTCACTTCTTCTCTCTCTTTTGCCATCAAAAGCAGAAGCTTCTAATAATAAGGTGTGAAAGCAGAAACACCAGTGACCAAACCACCCATGGATTTACATTAAGCCATGTTCTGTTGGCAAATTGGCTCTGCTGGAAAATGTGCCAAGCATGCTAATAGCTAAATATACTAGATAACTTCAGTTGTTTGAAGTAAGGATGGAGATGAGAACATGCAATATACATCTGTGGAGGAGAGGCAAACATTTTATTCCAAGAACACTTTGTAAAGTGTTGCTTTTTGATGCAAAATAGTGTCTTTCAAATAAGTATTTGTTCTTACAAAGTACCTCTCAGGTCTCAGGAAACATCTTCCCTTGAGTAACCTGCCCTCCTCCAGGTTCATGCCAGAAAGCCTCTCCCCATACCAGCCTGCTATGCTCCCTGGGCATTGTGCATGCATGGAATCCACGTTTTCTGTAGCACAGTGTGCACATGCGCATGTACAGGACTGCACATGTGTGCACACACTGACTGAAAAAAACACCTTTTATTATTTGTCTCTTTCCTTTAGATAAAATTTTTCATACCAGCACTGTATCGACAAAAGAAAAAAAGGGCAATCATTTCACATGCAGTAACAGGACAGCTTTTATCCTTTTTTCTTGCTCACATCTTTTTCTGCTCTGTAATTCTGAATCTGCATTCAGATGCTGGTGCAGTGTGTACTCACTCAAGATTTGAAGTACAGCTGTCAGGAAAGAATTTTTCAGAGAGTCTATCGTAATTTTTTGTTTACTGTGACCAGCAGCTGGTAATTAAAAGATACTCCAGTCTCTTTTCAATCTTAGAAATGCAATATACATTATTTTCATTGACACACAAGCAATTTTTGCAATGAAACAAGAGTCGGGTATGCCAAGGTAAGACTTTCATGACACTTCTGTGGGTGACTGAGCATCTGCTGAAATGCAGCCTAAGCTAGAAACACTATTTCAAGTGAACAACAACAAAAAAATATGTTTCTCAGTGATGCACAGAGGAACATTGTGAGAAAAAAAAAGTAACATCAGAAGAGGGGCAGATAATGGGGAAGCAAGCAACTCTTTCATATTTGGATATTACTGAAATATTTCTGCTTGAATGCTCTAAAGCAAACAAACAATCTCATGGACGAAACAAATACACAAAAGGCTGATGCAAAATACAAACTTTTAAACCACTGAACACACCTGAAAAAGGTAGATTTCAGCATAAGCTCTTGAAACTGTGTTCCCTATCCCTAGCACAAGCACCCCAAACTATCTATATGTCTTTACAAATCACTCTGAGATTATATTCATATTTATAGATGAAGAGTCTGTGTTCTACAAGGAATTTGCATACAAGTCTTCCAATTCCTTGACAATGCATTTAATCAGATTTTTTATATATTCAGCAAAAAATAAAAACATACAAAAATCCCCGTATTTTTAAAAGGATGTAAAAGACCTTTGAATGGAGACAAATGCAGGGAACTAGAAAAATATGTAAATCACTCCCATTTTATCCAGTTCTAGAAGATATTAACATAGAAATAGATTTTTAATAGAGTAATGTTATTTACAACCTCCCAAATCATCCCTGGAGTAACTAAAAAACCAGAAACTTACTGAAATCTGTTTCTACTACTTCTCTGTCATAAAAGACTCTGAAAGAATTACCAGAAAAAATAAGCATAATTTTTAATTCCTCTTAAATTAACACTTAAATGCACAGAGAAAGCTTTTCCTCTGAGAAGCGCAAACTATTCCATAAATGCAGACATAACATTTTGCATCTATTTTTATCTGGGAAACAGTCTGGACACGCTAAGGTGATGCTCTGAGGAGGTGAAGACACTCTTCTCCTTGCAAGTGTCCTTGTGCACTGATCCCTGCTCTGTGAGCAGATTCTCAGAGGCCAACGGCCAGGGATTGTGGAGGCTGAGCATCCCAAGGTCCCTATGAAAGCAACCCCTGCAGCTACAAATCAGCCTGAGCCTCACCTCACCCTCCAGTCCTGCATTTAGAATTCTCTGCACCTTCTCTTTTGGCTGACTGTCATGTTGAGTGATGAGATACACAGGCAGAAAGCTCAAGCAGGCTTGGTCTGAGCATGCAACCTGGGCTTCCTCAAGCAAATTCCATCATTTAGAGAAAAGTGATTGTCCAAAAAAAACCCTTATCTCCTGGGCAATTATGAATTAGTTACCCAGAAGTGTCGATAGTAAGACTAGCACCCACCCGTTTTAAGGTCAGATTTATTCTTAGTATCAGCTCTTTGAAGATGCTACACTGTCAGGCTTGTGTTGTGCAGGGAGTCAGATGTCATTATCATTATAGTCCCTTCTGACACCAAAAGCTACGAATATCTCAGTTTTATCAGCCTCTGCTGATTTTGCAGTCCAGAAACAGCTAAAAAGATGAACAGGGAGAGGCCGAACAAGCTATGAGTTTTTAAAGGCTACAAACACTGATCACAGGCTCATGGTTACCCAGCTCTTTTTCAAAACAACTTCCAGTAAAATCAATTAGAAAATCATATCTGAAAAGGAAAGCAATGACAAGACTCATGAATAGGACACGTGAACACAGTATAAGCAGTGGCAGATAGTCAAGAAGTACAGAAGACTGCTTAACACAAAAACATAGCATTCATTAAAATACCAGAATAACTGCTAGTCCTGGGGGGAGACCATGTCTCTATGAATGAGTTCAAAACTACAGGCCTGACACTGGGATTTTGAGGGGAATGAACCTGGAGCATAGGAATTCTCATTACATACAGTGCAAAGAGCCATTCACTTCAGGTTCCCAGACACAGAGAACCCCAAAGCATGCCTAAAAAAAAACCTAAAAGGAAGCAAAAACTATAGATTCGGTGAAACACTGAGGAATATTTTACAACTTGAAAACAAATGAAACATTTAAACTGAGATTTTCTTGGTTTTGTGGTTTTGAGCAAATTTGAGAATGGAAGGAAAAAAGAGTGTACAGTTTATTACCATTAAATTCCTTCCTGGACAACCTGCTGACCTTCAAGAGCCAACCATGACTTTGAAATTAATTAAACTGTCCTACGTGAAATACCATTCTCAATTTTCATAATGCATTAATTTAGTTAACTATGTTCATAATTACAATGAAAGAATTTTGGCATACATCATATTCACAGATGTTCTGCATTTCAGCCTGTGGCAGCTGCCGACAGCAAGCCTTTCAGTGAAATTCCAGTGTGGGTGTGTGTGTGTGTTTATTTATATAAATATTTTGTAACCAGTTAATACAGATTATTTAAAAATATTTAATGTCAGTTTTTACTTTTCTCTTTTTCAACAGGTAAAATGACTTCTTTTATTTAGTTTATGTATTTTATAAGCATAAAATTGATCCAAAGAGCTTGTTCTGCATTTTTGCCATTTCAGGCCAAAATCCAATTTAGAGCCACAGATTAGCAATTTAAAAACAAAACCAGAATAGTTCAGTGCTTAATACTTACACTGTAATTGCTTTTTCATAGCTGTTGAAAAAGAAAAAATACAAATCAGTGTATTTTTACTGTAATTTAGGACAGTCAGTGGAAGTTACTAAAATTAGAAAAAAAAAAATAAAGTACTGGATTATTTTTAACTTTTATGTTACAATGCTTTCTATATTTCCAAATTTCTCCTCATTAGAGAAGTAGCTTAAATTCTAGCCAAAGTGCTTTCTTTCATAATCTCCAAACTGGAGTATATTTAGCATAATTTTCCGAAACTTCTCCACTGTTAGGACAGCAATGCCTCCAACTGGCATCAACAAGAAGCTTTTTTGTACCATATCAGTGATTTATTTTCTTTAGGGAAAATTTTAGATTCTTTACACAGATTCAGCAAAGACTGATCAAAAAGACTCCCCAGATTTACATCTACTGTGTAAGGAAAAATTATGCTAAAACTCATGTCTGTTTCTTTTTGCATGTACTATACATATGAATCCCCACACACATGCTGGATGACAAGAAGCAGCTCTGACAAAGTTCCATTTGAGTTTTTAAAACTAGAAAGTCTGTGTGAACATCAGTGTGAAATAAAAGGCAGTAAACAATGCCACTGTTACTTCTCTAAAACAAATCAGAAAGATTTCTGTATTTGGAATTAAAATGTCACACCTTTTTGTTTCTCATTCAGTATCATATTTCCACAACAGGTAACTATAACTGTGCTCCTAGAATGTTTCAACAAATGCACTTAGCTGGAAATCCCCCCACATCTTTAAATACCTAGCTTTTTGTGGTATTTTCAAACTAACTACATTCTATGGAAAAAAGCCTGGAAAAAGGATTATCTTCTAATGAGGCTTTCAAATAAAGTACTCAGTTTTGTAACTTCAGTCCCTGCATTAAAATATTGTTTTTACATATTTCAGAAATTAGGCATTTTCCTATTTCAAATTATCTGTGTTTTTGTTATGTGCAGTCTACTACCTTAAAAATAGATAGCTGGGTTATGAATTAGACTGTAACACACTAAACTGAAATGTTTTCTTCTTTTACTTTATATCTCAAAGGACTACTTTGTATAATTAAATTTAGCAAATAATCACCTCAGACAGCATGAGCAATGTCTCTGCACAGAATTTAGCAAACTATGAAATTCTGACCCCTAGAAATTTTTGAAACACCACTAAGAAAATTCAAAATAGGTATGTATACCTACCTATGTACACAAGTATTTTGTATCAATATGTCATAACTGTCCATTTCTTGAGGTAGCTGTTTTAATTTAAGAATATGGAGCATTTAAAAAACAAAATCCATAAACTATTTTGGATAGTTCTACCAAAATAACTAAATTTCAGATGTTTGCTTCTCATTGGTTTTTCTTTTGTTTTTCTTACCTGCATGCCAGCATGCATGAAAAAGTGCACATGTGCTTTTTGCAATACATTTTGCAATCATTTTTAAAGCCTTAAGAGTACAAATTGAGAAACTTTCCCTTGGAATTTTCCTTGCAGTGTACATAAGCTCAGTAAACATGTGTAATGTGGCAGAATATAAAAATGCCTGTATCCCCCATATAAACTGTTAAGGTTTGCTAGCAGAGGATTTAATCATTTTGGTTGAGGCCATTTATAGGAAACTACAGAATAAAATGTTCTTTGATAGACATTCTATATTGGCAAATCTGTTTTTGCTCTTTATGTATCAACATGATAAATTAAGTCCCGCTCTTGTATTTCTTTTGAAGGGACCAGCTTATCTTCTGTAACATTCATATGTGCATCCATCCCACTTCTCCAAGACCGAGACCTGGGCCTGAATGCAAAGATCAGTAAAGGGACTGTACAGCATCTGGGGAAAGGAAAACATTCCACTGGTTTCATGGCTTTGCCTGGCTTTCAGATATTCAGTTATTCAATACAGTTTTTATTTACAATAAAAGAATTACAGCAGTCTTCTTGGACACATTTTTTAGGTGCTCACAGTGGATGCAATCACCTGAAGATGTGGCTCATTTCGGACTGCAATTGTACTGTGGTGTGATTTAAGAGAAAGGGATTAATTAAATGTTCAAAATCAGATCCTTAATGATATATGGCCATATCCTTAGGCATCAATCCTGCAAACATATGCATGTTAAGTTAATAGAACCTCTCATGTATACAAATTACAGCATTTAAATCCTCACTGAATTACAGATCTAATTTTGCTTGAAGGAAAAAAAAAAGTCTTCATTGAGTAGATATTATATTTTTGTCTCTCTGCCCTTTACTAAATATTCCCCCCAAAAATTCCTGTCAAGTTTTATTACATGTAATGTTTGATAAAATGAGATGAAAAGCAATTGTGTATACAAGTCACGGTTGTAATTAAATAGCCCATTGTAATTTCTGATACACAATTGCTCGATATTTGTAATTTTTGCCAAAAACATCAGTAAGATAGTCCTGTTCAGAAAATATACCTTCCCGACATTTAATGTCAGATGTGCAATTTATAATAAAAATCAGAAACCTGGCAATAAAATTGATTTGACCAGCGACTCAAAAGCATTGCTGTGTTTCTAACATCATGTTGGCGTTTTACAAGTTCTTACTGGGAGTGACAGAGGAGGGAAAAAGACACAAACACTGTAACGCAAGCACTGTCTTCAGGTCTGCTGGCTGGCATCCTCCAGGGCAGCCACATTTTTTTATTGACCTAAGACAGAGATAGTATTCCCAGATGTCACACCTGGAACTGCTTTCCAGAAAGATGCCAGAACCATCTAGAGCAGGCAGCAAATGTTTACCTCTGTCTCAGGTGCACAGTGAAAGGAGGAAGGACAGAGGAGATAAGGCTGTTCAAAGGACAGAGCTGCAGAGGGGGGCAAAGAGAGAGGAAAGAGGAACTACAACCAAAAATGTATGTGTGATGGTTTCCTGTCATACTGTAAGCAGGGTCACTTCAGTATGCGCAACTTTCGTGCCTTACTCCCACCCCTTTGATAAAGGTTCTCAGGGAGTGACTTCTGATCAACACTCACCACCACAGAGTAGAGCCCAGTTGATTCAAAGATCTCTGTATGTCTTAAGCTGTATGATGTTCGAAGACTCCAGTAACCTCAAGCAGCCAGCATTTTCACCCTGGGTGCAGGCTCCAGAGTGTTGTGGTCCCTCTGAAGGGCTAAACACTGCTTAGTTGCTGCCACTGGTTTCTTTTAAGAATCAACTAAAAGGACTGGCAGGATCCTTGTTCCTCTGACTTGCCTCTTTCCCAACACCCAAGAACAGCACATCTTTTCCTTCCTTTGCTCTCCTTCCTCCAAAAAGCACCTGGAGCTCTGGCTTTGAAAGGCTCTGGCATATGTACACAGAACTCATTGCAAAGACACTGTTTAACTCCTCTAACTTCAAGATGAAGAACAGAGCCTTTACTTGGGACAGGAATCCTGTAACGGGTGATTGCAATATCATATCATGCCACTTCAGATCTAGACTAACTTTCATCATTAAAGTTATGCATAAGAAATCAAATCATCTGACTAATGTGATTTCTGGCACCAGTGGCTTACTGATATTCAGTAATCCAGAATTCATTAACAGAATAGATGATGATATTACTGCAATCACTTTGTGCATCATGAAATCCATTAAGAAATACAAGGATATTACTGATGCTCATGTTATGCTAAAATATTAAATAGGATGATAGCAAATAAATAAACAAATAGAATAATCATAGTTCCCAGTTTAATCTCTATGTTTAGTCTTCTCATTTTAAAAAGTATATCCTTTGAGCAAAATAACACAATTTTTGTTACATTTTAAAGCAACTTTCTGTAGACTTGTTAGAGTACATACTGCTGTAAAAGTTAGACCTGTAGATGGCTGTATTTTTAGGCTCATGCTCAGCAAACCAAAGTTACTGATCTCTATCAAACACATTCTGTACAGCTACACAGGCTTGCCTATTATTTTAAAAAACCCACCCCCTTAAGAGTGACTTTTCAGGCGATTATTGCATGCCTGTGCTCATCCACCATTAGTCAGTGACAGGAAATTATCAGAACAGCAGACAGCTTCAGATATTTCTGTGCTCTGTCATGCTGGATGGAGACCGAGTTGCTTTGACAAGCAGCATCTCCCTAGCATTTGAAGCAAATCAGTTTTGCTGGCTTGACACTAACTTCCGTTTGCTGTCTCTGATGTCTTTAATCAGAAGGCACAGCTCACTAGCAGGGAGTTCTGTACAGTTTAAGAAGAGCTTAGTGCCTTAGTGGGCATTACTTGAGAAGGGTCCCACTGGGAATCATAATTTTCTTCTGTGCTGGTTATTTCATCTCATCCTCAACACTATTTCTTTCTTATCAATCAAAAGCCTAAAGAAAAACCAAACTACAATGTCTTCTGGGGGCTGATGCCACTCAGATTCCCCTGAATTCAAAGGAGATGTCTTAGTGCTTCACTTAGTGCTTAAGCCATAAAGGGAATTTATTGAGATGAAGTGCAACCTTCTTGGCAAAGCATACCTGCAGCTCCAGGAAACAGCATGAAAATAAGACTGAGATGTTGCATCTGCTGTTTGAACTGAAGGCACACCTATCTGGCTACCTGAACACACAATCCTGTGCTACTGTTCGAGCCTGATTGCCAGTGGATGATGCAGATCTCAAAGTTTTCATCTCTGAGAGATATGGGGCATAACTTCTCATCCTATCACCCAGCTTTGTCTCTGACAACAGGATCACTGGCAGAAGTGAAAAGGCCTGAGATCTGGGCTGAAGTTAGCAAAAATTCCAGGATAAAAGATGTTCCAAGAAGCTATCTGAAGGCAGCTAATCCCCACACTCCTTGCTGGAGAAAGCAGGGGTCACAATGGACCCTGTTTTTGAGGAATCTTCTTCTGTTCCCTCACACCGTACAACTGGGTAGTCAGCACAAGCACTCCAGACCAAGAGACAGAACTGGTTAAGATAAACTGCTCCTAGATAAGGTATGAGAACACCCTGTATGCGTCACACCCTCCTTATCTGAAGCTAAGAAATGCTTCATGCTTTTACAAATATATTTGAAAAGTAAGCATTACACAGCTACAGTTTGCAGCTTTTATCAGGGAAGTACTGATGTTCATCAGAAATTAGTCTGCACAATTAAAAATGCACAAAAGCAATTTTTATCAAAAATTTTACATACAGCAATTTTTTATCAAAAACTAAAACCACAGAGGCAAGAAAATAAAAAATGGCCCCTACTTGCTTTGAGTAGCTTGCTAATGTATAATATAACTGCATAAAAAAAATAAATTGTGATTTATATTCATTTAATGCTCGATGTATCCCAGTAGTCTCATTTACATAACTGCACACCCTTTGGTTATGTTCTTTGCTGCCTAAGGATAAAGGAGAGCATACAAATTCTGAATCTAGTATTTATACTGAAGCAGTGGTATGTCTGTACTGGCTGGTACCAATCAGGAAGACTATGACACCAGTGGCATGTACGATATACAGACATGCAGTGTAACTTAATAATGTTTATTGCTTCAGAAAACAAACACTTAAGATATGGGAAAAGATGACAAACAAGGACAAGGAAAGCAGAGACAGTTTTGTTGCTTGTAATTCTGTATTTATAATGCAAATAACACTACTATAAATTCAGCTGGCTTACTGATCAGTGGACTGTATACTGAAAAATTATTAACTGGTGATCAAGCAAGCCCTGGCCATATCTTGCAGTTATTGATTTTGAACAGCTCTATTGAGGTGAGTCATTTTATTGATGTCTGCAGATCCTACAGTAAAATAGCAAGCTCAGCACCAGTCACACCCTGTTACGGTTGTAATGGCCAACGCTTCCTTCCTTCCAAAGGTAAACTACAGCAGGGTTTTACAGAGCAAAAGCCCTCTGAGGTCTCAGGCATGCTGACAGCATTTCTGAAAATGTGGACTTTAACATTTCTTGCAATTTTATTGTATCTTTATTAGAAAATGGTTATAGACATACTTTATCAGCAGGCTAAAATGGAAGGCATGACCACACAGCTCTATCTAGGGCAAGGTCTGCACTTCTTTTAGAGATGTAAATAATAAAGTGTACTTTGACTCTTCTATCATGTGTACTGGAATATTTAAGAGTACTCCTCAAGGAAAATAATACAGCATTAAGCAAGTCCTGAAATAATTACAAGTGAAGTAGATAATTGTACTCAGATCTGATATATGAGGAAACTTAATACATGTAACTCACTAACATGCAGTCCCACTCCTTCCAAACAGAAGAATGGGAAATTTTGAATTTCTTTTGTTTTGTCAGCACTTTTTCACTTTCTATGTAGATTATATCACACTGTGTTACACAAATACTACTTCAGTACTGCAGGTATCTGCCCACCAAACTATGCTCATTTAAAATTCTACCACAGATAATATAATATTTTAGTTTCCAAATTCTGATACATAACAACTTCAAAGTTTAAAATTACCTTAAATGTGTCCCCCTTAAAGCATGACTGTCTGTGCTGGAAAGCTATTATGAGTTCAAAAGCTATGCTAAAACTGCAAAAGATGAAAAAAGGCTTACAGAATTATGAATGTGAAGTGATGAAAGCAATAGTTCTCCAGGCAAGATTGTTTCCTGGCTGAAAAAAAGCCAGAAAAATGGAGATCTCTCCAGGAGAGGCACTCAGATGAACAAAAAATAGCATTTCGACATTACCAATGTTTTTTGGACAAGCAAAAAAGGAGCAGGACAAAACCCAAATGCAGTAGTCTGGGCACTGAAAGAAACATTCTGCCTGGGAAAAAGTATTTTAAATCAATGGTTTTGTATTTATAGCATATTTGGTCTGTAATTGCTTCAGCATAATGCAGTACAAAGTTATTGTTGAATATGATAAAGAACACTTTAATCTACTGAATGTGCAAAAAGTGTAAATGACTTCTTAATGGTGCTTTTGTTTGGACAGATTTATGTCAATGAGAGAAAATGCTTTAATGAAAGGAATAGCTACAAAGCATATGTTTATGCTTACTTCTCATATGTATGTGAATGAAACAGACATTAATAAAGAAATACAGCTGCCTGCAACATCTGGCCTTTAATCTTCCCTATTCCATTTTTAAATTCACCAGGGAAGTGTGATATTTTGATAACACATTAGCACAGTTCTGACATAAAAATGGCAATACCTATAAATTATTTAATTACATCTTTTAATATGAGTATTGAAGATGTCAAAAGTCTTGCAAAGATAGAAACCTGTGAATATAAAACTACCACAACTAATTAAAAATTACATTCTCAATTATTCCCACTCCCCAGGCTCTGAACTCTGCTTGCTCTTCAGTTTTGGATCCTTTCCACATAACAGGAGCTCTACCAGGAAAAATTGTGCATTTCATGTTTAGAGCACATAAGAATTGGATTTCACAAAAGTCCCTGGTTTTCCATGAAATGGATCATGAAATTGCTTGCAGGTGTCCCATCGATGGCAGTCCTGCACTGTGAGGCACTGCTGCAACTGCTCTGGGACCACCCTTACATAAAGGGAGCAGGACAGCAGGGAGAGAAGGGGACAGGCAAGTAAAATAGTGTGAAGATTCCAAAGGCAAATCCAAGCAGAGAAAATGCCTGAAATAATTACTTGTGAGCAGCACTACTTTGTGATGACAAAAAATTGATACTGGGTCGCATAGTAGCAACAATACCTCTTCTAACACATGGCATGTACTCTGGGCAATTAGAAAAAATGGGAAATGACCTCACTGTCTGAAATAAATCTATCACAAACTAAAAACTATGTTTCACCTGGAAACCATACACATGACTGCCATGCTGGTTTTCAACTGTCAGCAAGTCTTTTAACAGAAGTTGAGACAAAGTTAATGATGGATTCACCCTTCAGCAGAGCAGCTGAATCAAAAGGCATCTGCTGAAATCCTTGTGGGGCAGATTATCCTGGCAGGGAAAATGCTGTCTATATGCTGTTAGCCAGAAACTGAGTATTACTATGTGTAATCTTAAAAAATTATATCCACTGATTAACACTTTAGAGATAATACAGAAAATGTCTGAGCGGGACAACTACTGCATTTATCTCCCTGAATTCAGCAGATTTGTCTGGTTTTTATATACAAAAAGGTGCAGCCTCCTCTCTCATCTGCTTGAACCAATGCGATTAGTGAGCTACAACAAGCACTGCCACAAGCAAGATTCATTAGGATTGTTCCAGTCTGGGTTCAAATTATACTTAAAATAGTTGGCAAAAAGTATTGGTGAAAGAGAAATAAAAGATTGCTCAACACATCCATAGTCTGCAAGGTTTTTTTCTGTATAGAAACATTACTGTTCATATAAGCACATAAGAATTTGATTTTCTTTCACACTAGACTGCAGCCATTACTAGACTATTGTTATTGTATTATACACATGACCAAATGAGATTAAAAGTAAACAATAGTGAATTAATAATGAACAATAATGAATAATAATTAATTGCAAATAATAATTAATTATTAGTGAATTATTTTTTTCTGTAATACAAACTTCTACTCTTGCATGAAACAATACACAACAAAATAAAACAAAAAACCCAAAAGTAAAAGAAAGTATTTTCCTTTTTATGTATTTGTAAAATGAGTCAACTGTTTTTATCTGATGAGGTCCACGGCCCTAGAAAACAACGTAGGCATTACATTTTGTATATAACTCTCTCTCACAAGAATTCAAGAGGAAGACCTCTGTTACTAAGTGCTTACCTACAGTGTGTCCAGCAAGACTAATAACAAGTTACACTGATTCACAGTGTATAACGTAATTCTTTCCCAAGGGTCCAAGTTTTGCAACTTTTCTCATTAAAAACCCCAATCGTGAGTATTTCAGCAAAAACAACTGCCTTTTTTTATTTTCCACAATTAGAATACACTAACGATTCAAATTTTTATTTAAATTTCTAAGCAATTACGTTTTTAAAAAAATCTTAAAAGTATCACTGATTCATGAACCCAGGCTTACAACTGCTAGTCTATTTGAATAAAATAAAGTCAGTGAAAAGTACTGCATATTTTTTGAATAATGTGCTATCTCATACATTCCATCATAAATCCCTAAAGTATGTCAGGAAAGTCTTTAAGCATTTTCTGGTGTGTGCTACAAACCAGTAACCCTTGCATTGTCTAAGCAACATGGTTCTTTGAAAACCAGGTTTTAAATTCTCTCCAGGAAGAGTAGATCCTTGTCTGGATATTAACCTGAACAGTGCCTTCTCTCTAAAACTGTGTAGGAACATCTCCATGGTTGACAGAGGAATCTTGCTACTGTAAAAGAGAAAAACACACTGCCAGAAGGTCCCTTTGGGGCTTTGTCCTGTCCCTTTCCTGTTGCCTCACCCTGTCAATCACACTTGAGAAAATAGCACAAGAGGTTTCTTGCACACAAGTACAAGCCTCATAACTGATGGTTTTGAGGCAACTCTTATGAAGTCACAGAGGGACAGAGCACCTCATTATTGAAGTCTCTGTGTTACAGGGTACTAAAAGAAGGAAGTTTCATGTTAACCACATGTCAACCCACAACAACCTGACATAGATGAATAATAATCTTGATATCATTTCCCAGATGAATAATCTTCTCAGTAAAAACTGCTAAACATTATCAGTTGCTGTTCAGACAGCCCAGCCGTGATGAGTCAGGCTGTAGGAGCACCTCAAGCCTCAGAGAAGCCGGAAACCTGCCAATGATTAAAGGCAGAAGCCTCCAAAACGTAAGAGAAATAAGGCTACCAGCTTGTTTACAAAAGTCTCCATCATTAAGGTCAGACAGACCTTGCAGTGTTTTTTCCTCACATGGCTTTATCAACATGTGAAAAAGACTTGTGTCTCCCCAGTTGACACAGTCACGCCGAACAGCCTCCCTGTGTGAACATAGGTCATGTTGACAGAGGAGGGTGGTTGGCAAGCTGTATCATTTAGAGGTGAGGTCTAGTTACACCAACTGTAAGCCCCATCTTGTTGACATCTTGGTTTGACCTAAGGCACTCTGCTAACATCATATCTATCCCACAGAAGTGCTGCAGTATATAGGTGACAATGCAATGCCCTGCTGGGTTCAATACAGTTTCCCTGCTCTAACAAAACTTCAGAAACGTATCACAAGCATGGATTCATCTCTTTAAAATGGTTAGCTCATTTTTCTAGGATTTAACAGTATTGATCCTTTTCTGTAAGAATTCCATTATTATATCACCTGTACTTTACAATGAAGGTGATGTCTGTAATTTTTATGCTGCTTGTGTATTCCAGAAATATGTGACAAGATTTTATTACAACACTTTTCTATAGTCACTGGTTTTAATCTAGGGTAGCATGGCCTTACAAATGATTTTTCCTCTAGTCAGGAAAAAATCAGTCAGCTAGAAAGTTGCTTAATGTTGTTTACAACATCTTCTTAAGGTCAAAATTAACATACATAATAATCATTTTAAGGAGTGACACTGTGATGCATCGAGCATGAAAGAGGTCAAGAATAAGTCCACTAATAGTGTCATCTTATCCTTATATATATACCCCAATATTCAAAAGCATCTAGGTTTCAAGTGGTTCAGCCTCCCTCATGAATTTTTGGGAAAGTTTATACATATAAATACACACCAAATGGGTTCCTTCATGGAGTGAATCAGTGCAGAAACATTCTCTGCCATGCCTGTGCAGGAGATGGTTTCCTACTATGCTGAGTTCTCAGGTAGCTCAGTGAAATCAATGCCTGAACTCAGACACCCAGGCTTGGTGCTTAAATTTAAGTTGTATGAATATGCCCACCCCCCAAGAGCCTGTTTATTTTCACACAGAAGTTTGCTTAAATTCCCATGGATTTTGCTTAGAGCTGTGTTGGCTGAACATGATTTCCTGATTTACTCTTTACAGGTTTTTCATGTGTAATATTATCCTATTGCCATCGAATATTCTCAAGACTACGCATCTCCACGACTGCATAACAAAGAACATTGTTTAATATAACTACATTTTTAAGTGGCTCACGAGAAGTGCACTAGGCTGTTTACAAAGGGTTTACCTACTGTAAGCATGATTTAAATACTTTACCTCACTTACAAATACTTTTAATTTTTCTATGCATCTGCAGACAAAAGAGACTGAACAATACTATGTCTCTTAGATTTAACTGCTGGTCCCTGAAACAACCAATCTATATCACTGTATCAAAAGTGTTTTGGTTCTTGATGTTAAGGTTGTGCTGATCAACTAAACAAAACTTTCAGCTGTCAGATTTACTAGTGACACTCATAAAACATCCTCTTTATAAAGTGGAAGCAACACAAGTACATCAGGAAGCCAACATACAATGCATTCAACCTTCTTCCAAAGCAAAGCAAGAATCACACCTAATTTTTTTCTACAGCTGCATTAAAGGAGTAACTAAGGGGGAATGGTCTAACTTCATGGCATCTCAAGACCTTGAAGAAAAACTGAACTAGTCTTCTCAACAGAGTTAACAGTGTTTTGGTTGTTTCCCTTACAGTGGATGCATTGGTAGGTCAGGAGCTGACCGAGTATTTCAGGCAATTCACAGTCAAGTCTCTCTACATACCAAAACAGAAAATATCAAACCTCACTCAGAAAGGGATAAAGAGGGAGAAAATTAATTAACTCTTCCTTGAGCATACAGTCATTCTAAATCATAAACTGTAGGATAAAAGGCCTAGTGATAACTCTATTATGGCAACAAATTATATGCTTTATCTAAATATAGCAGAGACATTGTAAAAAGACGCAGTCCTGCCCTGCCCCACCCTGTTCAGTCCATTTCTACTGCACACATTTACATGAATATTTCAGCCACTGAAGTGTTCACAGATGCATGTGAGATATATCCCATTATATGAATTTAAAGCTCATGCAAAACACAATTGTACTTCACAGGGAAAATCTGAGTGTGACATACTTGCCAGAAATACTTCTGAAACTTTGTCACACTTTTAAAAGAGGTATTATGATGACCCTGTGTCAAACAGATCTGCGTGCCAATAGCTTTTTTGATTTTTTTTGAACTGACATTTTTTTAAAAACTTAAAAGTTTTAAATGGACACACTGAGAGCAAAAGAGGTTTGTACATACAACATTCTGTCACTAAGGTGTAAGCTGGGTGTGCTGTAGGAAACTCAAGATGCAATTGCTCCTAAGTGGAGACAAGTACATTTGGAAAAATGTCCAAATTTCCTAGTCATCAATCAGAAATGAAGGTAAGATACACAAGTAAAATCTATTTCCTTGTTGCATAAGTCTAGTTTGTTTTTTTTCATTCTGAGTTTGATTTCTGCAAGGACATGCCAAAATCATAAAACCTGACTCTCAAGGTACATGAGTTGGATGAACATTGAGGTGCTGTTTTCTTGTAACTGTCTACCATGCCAAACCAACACATGTTCCCACTGACCCAAGAGAGAAACATTAGTATAAATCCTGAAGTTATACAGAATTCTATCACTTATTGTATATTCAACCAAGGTCAAAGAAGAGGTGTGCTGATTATCTACAAATTTCTCATGCACCGGTCAGCAATACAGTAAAACAGTAATTATTCATTATAATGGTAGGATTAATTAATCCCTCCAATTAACCCTCGATCCCTCTGAATTAAGGTTAATAACACTGGTGCATGTGACACCAAAGGACTGATCTCAGCCAGGGAAAACCCTTCCGACTGAATTGTGAGCAACCATATAATTTTTTCCTGCCAGGACAAAAAACCAAAAATAAAAGAACTTTTGTAATAAAACACCAACTAGATTATTATTATTATTGTTGCCAGGTTTTTTTCCAATACTATTTTTCATGTTTACCTTTCTTGCATCTCGTATCATCTTCCGAACAGTTTCCTTTATGGTGTAAGGCTGTGCTCGTGGTGGATGAAAAAGAAGATCAATATTTGTGCCACCAGAAATTCCGGGCATCAAATAGGGCCAACCTAAGTCAAGATTTGGAGCTTCCACATCTGATTCAACGGGCCAGTAGGTCCCCGAGGAAGAGGTGTCATCAATGGCATGGTTAGAGGAATAAATTGTGTTTTGGGGAAGTTTGTGAACATTGTTCAAAATATAATCAATTTCCTCATCCGCTAGGAACTCTGAGCATCTCTCTTTGGAAAGAAATTCTTTGTAGGCTTCTAAACCTCCTTCGATCAGAGCATCAATAGCTATTCGGTACCATTCCTTGTAATGAGGTTCGATATAGTTGTCTGATCTACATTCATCATGTAAGGAGGACAGCAAAGATGAAGTTTCCATTTTCACATGTATTTTGTATAAAGTCTTTTAAGTGTCCATTCATGGGCAGATGAAATGTCTCTGCGAAGAGAAAATAAGTAAGAAAACAATGACAATATTTCTAGATATCTATGACACACACAGAGTCATTAACTAAAATACATTTCTGGTAAAGTTGCTCTAAGTTTTTCTAGCATCTTCCATGAATTTAAACATATTTTGAAAAGGCTCAGGGACTACTACTGCCACAAATTAAAGAGATAGATAAATATTAAATAGACAGATATTATATTAAAGAGATAGATAAAGAGCTTTTACATAAAGTAAACTAAACACGTAATTCAGTAATTTTAGGAAGTTCTGGTATTACAGGCTTTGTCAGAGCTCATGGTACACAAAAAATCCACACCACTAACACCAATACATACCCATACAATGCATGTTCCAATACACTATCTTAGGTTGTGTTTCAAAACCCCCTTTTCAACAACTGACTGAATACTGTCCAAAAAAGCACTTCAGAAACCAATTAAATTCCCGACTTTTTGATACCTTACTGTCTCTGCAATGCATTTCTTTGCCCTCTTTGAAACCACAGTCATTCAGGTACTTCTCCTTATCTATCTGTTCTCCCATGCTGATCTAATCCATTTGTTACTCCCAAGCAGGACCAGCCTACCTCATTTCAGTAAGTTATGAGGAACTCCAGAAAGATTTATCCTCCCACATCTGGGATCAAACTCTGAATCAGCAATTTGATGTCTAGTTTCCAACCTGCTCATTCCTTCTGCCAAAAGGAGCGGCTGCTTTAATCTTTTTTTTTAAAACATTAATAACGAAGTTGTTTACTGCTGATGTTTTATAAATTCATTCTTATACTTTTTTATTTCATTTAACAAGATCTGAGAGAGTTGCTTTGTGCTGCACACTGGAGATTTAAGAAAGGGAGAACAAACACCCAATGTTTCTTTCTTCACATTCTGCAACCCACAGTAAATCACTAAAAAATGTGGGGGGAAGGTGTTTCATGGCAGCAACATCAGCACAGTCATGTAAAATAGAAATATGGCGGCACATCTTCTAGGGCTAGGGCATGAAGCTTAAGAGAAAGACTGTGGAAGTAGGACAACCATCCAACAAAGGCAGAAAAGTTAGAAAAAACTTGACAGCTTGAAAGTTAACGTTGGATTTCCCTACAAGCCTAATTAATAGTATAGCAGTATAATAGCAAATAGTCATATGAAGTTCTGATTTCATTTACTGGCATATAAATGTAACTTAATTCCCTCTTCCCATCAAGACCTTCCAGGTATTTCTGCAAGCAGATTTCCACTCTCTGCTGGGAACAGTTTAAATCTTCCCGAAAGGAAATGTAAAGTAGCTATACTAACCTAAAGGAATGATAACAAAAGTCTCAATAACTACTGATACTTCAAAAACCAATTAAATGTTCAATCAAACCAAGATTTATAAGGGACTTGGGAAGTCTGAGGTTAAAAAACAACCAAGAAATAAAAATCCAGATCTGAAGCTGGCATCAGCATGTCATATGAAATAATTCCATTTGAATCCTGTGTCTCAGCCAAGTAGCAGGGCAGATCTTCCCAGATAGGACTGCTTTCGAGCCTGGGGGAAAGGAGTGTTCCTGGCTGCTTCAAGAGTAGCTCTTTGTGGTGAACTGGAAAGCAGAACACAAAAGGGATCTGACTGCTCTCCCCCAACTAAGAACTACATGTATTCCTCTGACAGCTACTCAGGGCTTCATTCTACGCTGCTCTCACAAGAAGAAATGAAATGTTATAAAATAGGAGTGATACCATTCCCTTCTCACAGATGCAGATACAGCCTGTGGCAGAAGGTGACGGAGAACTAAGCCCACAGTACAGGCAAGGCAGACAGATTCAAAGATTAAGCTATTAACATACTGTAAAATTAAAACAGTCACATCAGGACTTGCCCAATCATCTGGAAAACGTTTTCAAGACATTTTAAATACAGAATGAAGAACAACCAAGAGTACAAAATGCAGGTACTCAGCTGAGTTGCTCTCAAGAGTCTGAACAGTAATACAGGTGACTTCATTGAGATTCCAATACACCCCTCTTTTAGGGCCCTCCAGGACAAGTCATTCTCTAGTTAGTCACTGTAATAACACAGTCAGTCTTAAAAGTCAGTCTTATTATGGCATGTAAAAATAAATACAATTTTACACAGGCAAGTGAAAGATATTTCTAAAATTCTTACTACTTTGGAATGAATATACTTATAAAAAAGATTTTTTTCCACAAACTGCATATATACAGTTGAGAAAGATGTGTTTATTTCAAAAGCCTGTTTGAATTAATTTTTTCTTCTTCTCATTCTATCCTTTGAAAATAACTTAAGGGAATAGGACTATACTTAATATGTAACATTGTGCAATATCAAACATTGAATGTTGTAAGTAAATAAAAAGCAAAAAAAAATTATTACATGTGTGTTCTGCCTCACATCCATTTCTTTTATTTGGTTTGGTTCTTTCATTTGTTTTTCACAATAGTATAGTATATTGTTTGACTTTTCATTGAACATAATGAATTAATTAATTGTGGCACAGGTCAAATACAGCGGCTTATGCTCAGACCTATGCTGAAAGCAGGGTATACATGTAAGTAACCGTGGAAAGGTGAGACTTCTGGTGCAGCATCTTCCAAACAAGAACAGTCATTTTACAGTCAACATCTTTGAAGCTGATGCTTGATTTACAAGTGCTGTTTACAAAAGAAGCTTAAAGCAGTGCACATTAATTTAAGAAAGTAAATGTAAAATTTGCCAGCATGGGAATAAATCACAGAACACTTGAGACAAGTGAAAAAATTTTAATCCTGGTTTTTGAAATTAAGGACATCAGCACGAGATACATTCATATGAAACAAAAGAGAACTCTCAAATTAAAACAACTACTTTCAGGTATACTTGACAAAAGATCTAGATGTCTTGACACAGGTATTTTTCTCCTTAAAAGGTAAGAGCTACTGTGCAGAAACTGAATCTATGGAACCATGTAATTCTGGATAAAGAAGTAGAGGTTTGGACAAAATTCTTAATAAACTTTTTGGTGTCTTCTCCAACCATGTATTGTGATTTCTGCATAATAAACTTGATTCTTCAAAGGTCTTCCTCAGGTCAACAATTACATTAGCAAAGTTGTGCAGAATGAGGCCCATCTCTGGAGGCTTGCAGATCTTTATCACACTTTATGAACATGATCACAAATTTTACCAGCACCAGGAAAGTTGTAGCTCATCCTCTGAGAAATAACCTTGTCTGTTAACCCCAGCCCAGCATATCAGCCACCTTCTCTGCTTGAACACAGAGATCAGTCACTTTAAACTTTTTTAGTAAGTGCTTATAATGACCTTAAATTGAATTTAAACTCCAGTGGAGCTGCTAAAACTGATCTGCTGAAGAACTCAAATTCTGAATCCTACATTGATGTGATTGTCTTGTCCTTCTATTAACAACATGCTCAGACTTTTCTAATGCCATTATCAGGAACCCAGCAAGAAAAGACCTTTCTTCTATGAGAAAAAAGTAACTGTGGCTTTATATACAAAGATTTGGAGAGTATCCCAGACTCCACAAATGCAGCAGATGACAAATGTCCACTAAAGAAAATCATGCAACATTCTACAGGGGTTCCAGATTAGTATTAGAGACAAGGAACTTCCTTGCTGTACTAACATTCACAGGATTTGAAAAATTTCCTATTCAGCAGCTTTAGGGAGCAGCTCTAACCTCAGGCTCACACAGCCAGTCCTTGGCAAAGGCCTGGCCATGGTGCTCTCCTCAGGATTCCTTATCTCTTTTCCAATGGAAATGTGATTACTTTGACAGTTTCTGCATAAAGTTTCAACCCTGCCAGGAAATTTAAACCTCGGGAACAGCTTGTTGCAAGCTGTTGCACACTCTCAGGTATGGTTTTTGCAGCATCCACCTGAACACTTCTGGCCCATGGCTCAGCCAAGGAGCCTCCCCACGGCTTAAGGGCCTGGCAGGACCAACCTTTACCAGAACACACAGGCGTTTTATGGCACCTGCCTTCCACCAACCTTTCTATTAAAGAATTGTATCAAGAATAAATAATAATTACCTTACATTAAGCAGTGACAGGCGATTATTTGATTATTAACGAAATTACATTTTCTGTAAATACAAAGGGTATCAAATCCAAGTGAAAAACAACACCGCAAGCGTTCCTGCTTCTTTCTTTCTTTTTCTGTTTTTGTTTGTTTGTCTGCTTGTTTTGCGGCGGGTTTGTTTTTTGGTTTTGTTTGTTTGTTTGTTGGGGGTTTTTTTAGGGGGGGAGGAGTGGCTTTGTTCAAGCAGCAAGTTAACTTTCCAGGCAAAGCAAGGGCAGCGGGCGCCCCGCTGGGCGACACGTGCGGCGCCCCCGGCCCGGCGGGCGGGGACCAACTGTGCTGTGCTGGGCTGTCCCGGGCGGGAGCCGGGGGAGCTGAGGGAGTCAGGGGAGCCGGGGGAGCTGAGGGAGCCGGGGGAGCCGCGCCCACGGGCCGCCCACCCCGCCCGGCCCCCGCCGCCGCCTGCGCTCCGCGACCCGCGGGCCCCCAGTTCAAGCGCCCCGCGTCGCCGAGCGGGATGTTGGCGGGACGGGGGAATGCCCTGCCCTCTCCTGTCCTGTCCTGCCCGTCCCGTCCCGGAGGAGACTCAAGGGAGAGCCACTTACCGCGCCGGTGCCCCTTGCGGGGTCTCGCCTTCGGAGCGGCTCGGCTCGGCCCGGCTGCTGGCGGGCGCGGCGAGTCACGGCGGCGCGGCGCTCATCGCAGGTACTTCCCGTCGCTCTCAGGCGCGGTGGGTGTGGAAACCAGTTACAACATGTCAGGACGGTGTCGCACCAAAGCAGCCTCCTTGGGAACGGGGCGAGGACTTGTCTGAACTGGGGAAGCCCGGCCCTCTCCCGCGGAGCGAAGGAAGGGCAGCGCCGTGCCCCCCGCCCCGGCCCGGGCCGGCCCACCCTGCGCTGCCCTGCCCTGCCCTGCCCACCCTGCCCTGCCCTGCCCGGCCCACCCTGCCCGGCCCACCCTGCGCTCCCCTGCCCTGCCCTGCCCACCCTGCCCACCCTGCCCACCCCGGCCCTGCCCTGCCCTGACCACCCTGCCCTGCCCTGCCCTGCCCACCCTGCCCACCCTGCCCACCCCGGCCCTGCCCTGCCCACCCCGGCCCTGCCCTGCCCTGACCACCCTGCCCTGCCCTGCCCTGCCCACCCTGCCCTGCACTGCCCACCCCGGCCCTGCCCTGCACTGCCCACGCTGCCCTGCCCTGCCCTGCCCACCCTGCCCACCCTGCCCTGCCCTGCCCTGCCCTGCCCACCCTGCCCTGCCCTGCCCTGCCCTGCCCACCCTGCCCTGCCCGCCCTGCCCTGCCCTGCCCTGCCCTGCCCTGCCCACCCTGCCCTGCCCTGCCCTGCCCTGCCCATCCTGCCCACCCTGCCCTGCCCTGCCCTGCCCTGCCCTGCCCTGCCCACCCTGCCCTGCCCTGCCCGGCCTGCCCTGCCCTGCCCTGCCCTGCCCACCCTGCCCTGCCCTGCCCTGCCCATCCTGCCCACCCTGCCCTGCCCTGCCCTGCCCTGCCCTGCCCGGCCCTGGCGCCCTCCGGGCAGGGGCCACCCGAGCGGAGGCATTGGCAGCCCCGCGGCGGGCCCGGGAGCGGGGTGTGCGTGGGAGATTAAACTCAAAGTAAACGTTGGCTTCAAGAAAAAATAAACCCGTCAGCCTCGAGTCACGGTTTCCCGGTTAACTCCGGCGGAGCAAGTCGCGGCAAGAGAGTGATTTTTGAGGCGTTTAAGGCGATGCAGTGTAACCCTGACAGTTAGGCTTTATTGGCAGTAACTCATCCAGTCCGGCTTTAAGCACAAACTCATTTTCCTAAACTTTACTGCCTAATAGTAAGTGTGAGATGTATCCTGTGCTGTGACATTTTGATGATGGTTTCTGAGGAGAAAACATTAAAAATATGCAATATTTGCACAGCAATATTTGTATATTTTTATATATATTATATATATATGTCTGGCCATCAAGGAGTGTTTTTCCCCGTGCAGTTAATTCAGGTAGTGGAATGCACAAGAGGAAATCATTGGTATTACTATACTCATGGACTACCCTTTACAAACAAAGAAGCATTTGAATTAAATTATTAGACTCTTCTCACACTCGAAAAATAATTTCCCTTGTTTTGATAGAAAAAAAATGGGTGAAAACTACTTTAAAAACAAAATTTTAATATGTACATAGAACTTATAGTTAGTACACAGCAGTTTTTATCCCATGAACATGCATAGTCAGGAAGGAGAATCCGTTTCTGTGGAAACTTATCCAAAACAAGGTGAGGCTGTTTAAAATTTTAAAAGAGCAGATCTATTTTCTAAAATGATTTATGAAAAGGTAGGAAGGTAGATGAATGGTCACAAAACTCATTTTGACCTTGACTGAATTGGTTGAACTTTTATTACACAAAATTTACAAACCCGTGTCTTCTAGAGGCCTTAAGTGGTTAACTACAGGCTTAGCATAACCAAAAAGCTGTAATGAGACCAATCATAGCTTTCTAAATAAGGAAATCTGCATGAAGGAAAGTAGCTATGGTTTTTTGCCTCATTAGTATCTGTAAAAGAAAAGGTTTATTTCTGCTCCTTGACAGTGCCCTTACAGCTCCCTTACAGTTTATCAGTTGAAGCCCTTCAGTAGCTATACTAGACCAGACACAATAAAACCTAACTTGGATAATGTGTTTTGGAAACTGTTAGCCATCAAAATAAAAAATGTTTTTGCCTAGCAGGTAGCAAACTTGTGTCCTGCAGCCACAGGCAGCAGTGGAAGCAGATGGTATTAGCAAGCTTAATAAGCAGTAAGACAAATTCATAAACAATAGGTATAAAACTGTATTGTAAAAGTACGAGGCAAGAGTATGTGCTTCAGTATCCTTACTCGTAGAGTTGTGGAACTGCAGCAGTATGGGGCAGCCCTCATTTACCTAAACAGCCTTTCCTTTTGCCACTAAAAATGTAGCATTGGGCAAGATCAGTTGAAGCATCCTATTGTTTGAAATTGTTTTACTGTAATCCAACTGATTCATAAAGCCTCAAAACTACAGAAGTAGTTCTTAGACATAGCTCTTTGATAAACTACATGGGATAAAAGGATCAGCTCAATATGTTTGATGCCACCATCTTTAGAATGATTGTTTTAAGTGATGTGGGTACTCAGGTGAGATGGTAGTGCTGATGGATGATCATCCCTGTTACTCCCATCCGTTTCCAGTTCTGAGACTTTTTTTTTAATTGAAAGATCACCTTGCCCTGTACAAGTCTTGCTGAATGCAAGCAGAAGATAAAAGATTATTAGCACAGATGCAGTCACATCAGTCCAAAACTTTATTATGTGGATGATTATTAAGGACAAATACTTATATGAATTATATTTATATTCCTTCTGCATGCTTACTAAGATTTCATTTAGATTTACTAAAAGGAACATTGATTTGGAAGCAGTGGGAGTTTATACAACTCATATAGCTCATGAGTTGAGCTTTTATTAGATTTTAAACAGGTGAATAAAGAATACGGTCCTGAAGATTCATACTATTTACAAATCAATGGCCATCTAATCTAAAGCATGAGCACAGAGACTTCACACACTAATCTTAAAATTAGAGGAAATGTGCTTTTAGAGATAGCAATATTAAAGGAGCTGCAGTGCATTTATACAAAGCTTGACTGGTAGTGATACAAAGTCCACACCTTTCTTAAAGTAGCAGAGAGAAAAATGAGACAGAAAACTACAAATTAATATGGAAAAGCAGGTGTCCTACTCTAAGTACATCTTTTTCAAATTAAATAATCATAACCTATTCTATTTGGTATCATATTCTTAAATCAAGAATACATTAATTTGGTCCTTGGAAAGTATTAAGGAAATACTTCGCAATGTCCAATCACTGACTAGTTTGCCAGTTACTTTCACAACTTCTATCAGGAAAAGGCCACTAGTCAAAATAAAAAGTATTAAAGCCAAGGTCTTTAGCTGAGAGAATTCCTAACCTATATAGTGGGGCTTCGGTATATGTGCTATATACTATATGGTAGATTTTTGTTATAGGTCAGGTCTTGTGTGAAAATTCCTTCTGAAAAAACCTTCTGAAATTACTTCAAGAACTTCAATTTTGTCAAGAGACTCTGTGTGTTTCCTTTGAGACAATTATGGCAAGAGATTAATAAAGTTATGCAAAGTACATTATTTTTGAGACACAAGTAAATATATAGAATTTCACCAGTTTTTATTTTCTGCCTGCAGCATAACTAGCTGAGAGAGAGGGTAAAAGAGCAGAGGGAGAGGGATGATGGAAGGGGAAGAGTTGCCATCGGAGGGAGAGTCACAAAGTCTGGGACTCCTCAGACTGGAATGGAGTAGGTGATTGAGGCTTCCTGGTGTGGTTCATTACATGACGTGTAGCTCCTATGTACAACATGCCAGAACACAGAGAAGGAAACTCCTCTGAGGTCAGCTTTAATATGAAGCCAATATCTCTCTCAGGCAGTTCCAACTGAGGGAGGTTGACAAAGTATTCTCTGCTCCTATACTTTTTTCCTCTCACTTTCCTCTTTGCTACTTATCTATGCGTCATGAAAGGGCAGATATGGGGCTACACAGACTTTTGTTCTGAATTCATACAGCTGTTCTTACATTCCTTCAGAGCATACTAAGGCCAATGTATAAAGAAATTTAGATATTTGTAGAATATGAAGATTATATAAATGAGTATGAATGTAGAATATGAAAATATGTAAAAAGAAATTTAAAATATGTGTAGAAGCACAGATTTCTTACTTGAGATTAACTTCCTTCTCTATGGGTCAGGGAGATCTTGGTCTTCTTACAGGCTTGAGATATCAGTGCATGGTATTAGATTAGATTCCTCCCCTTCCCTTGGGAAAGAGGATTGCACAATGGGCAGCAGATTTCTCTGAGATTTTATGTCTTTTGAGATTTTAAGTGTCCTTGTTATTCAGTGTCCTGGAAATTTTTCTGCTCAGGTGCCCAGATGCAAACGTTGTTTTAGCTTTCAAGATACGTACTTCAGGATGATTCTTGTAATTATTTTTTCTTTGCTCATTTGCCCTTACTTTAACATCCTTTGACTTACTTTGGAAATAGTACTCATTGTACTATTACCACTACAAGCAGGCAGTATTATGAATTTTAACAGAAAAATAAAGCAAAAACTTAAATGCATCTTATTTTTCATTTGATTGGAACACTTTCTTGTATCTTGCTCTCCACTTGCTCACTTTACCAATGAACCTTCTGGGGTATCTTCCTTACTGTATTCAGCCTGTTCTCATCAGATCTTCCCAAGGGCTGGTGCGCTGACAGAGTTTGAAATCCTAACCATATATTTTGCAATCCAGATTCAGGGCTTAGAGGTTTAGAGGTTAGGGATGAATGAACTTGTGTCTCCAAGTCAGACATACTTTAGGGTAATATGAGAATGAAAATCTTATACTATTTTAGTAAAAGGTAAGCCTACAGTAATTTTTTAAAGTATATACATTTAATATTATAGAAATTACTATATACAAATTCACATTGTGAATAAGAATCACATAAGAATAAAAGAATCAAATTATTAAACACAGCCATACACCAGTTAGTCTGATATTTTGAGTACATTAAAGCCGTTTATCATTAGTAAAGGAAAATATCTCTAATTGATTAAGCTGTTTCTCCTCATTACAGATTTCATGAATGTCCATCCCCATGTGGGAAGGGAGAATAAGTCCCTTATGGAATGGCAAGTTTTCTGCTGTTGATCTTAATGTTTTAATGATCTGTAGATCCAGATCTTGCATTAGGCCATCACCAAAACCCCAAAACAAGTACAGTGGATTCATAGAATCATGGAATGTTAAGGTGTTGGAATGGGCCTTAAAGATGTAGTCCAAGGCCGTCTGCCATGGGCAGGGACACCCCCCAGTAGACCAGATTGCTCAAAGCCTTGTCCAGCTGGACCTTGGATACTGCCAGGGATGAGACATCCACAACCTCCCTGGACTACTTGTTCCAGTGTCTTGCCAACTACACAGTAAAAGATTTCCTCATAATGCCTAACATAAATTTCTACTCTTTCAACTTATACTTGTTCTGTCTACAGAACTAACAGGGTTCCTGACAGAGTTTCTCTCCAGCTTCCCTTAGGCCCCTTCAGATACTGGAAGGTTGCTGTGTAGTCTCCACAAAACCTTCTCTTCTCCAGGCTGAAGAGCCCCAACTTTCTCAGCCTGCCTTCATAGGCAAGGTGCTCCAGTCCTCATCAACTTCATTACCTCTTTCTGGACCTGTTCCCACAGTTCCATGTCCTTTCTCTTCTGGGAACACAGAACTGGATGCAGCACTTCAGATGGGTCTCATGAGGGAGGAGTAGGGGTTTAGAATCACCTCCCTCGCCCTACTGGCCACGCTGCTTTGAAATGCAGCCCAGGGCACAGTTGGCTTTCTGGGCTGTGAGCACTCACTGCTGGCTTGTGTTGACTTTTCATCAATCATCAACCCCAAGTCTTTCTCCACTCTCTCAGTCTGCTCTCAGTCTGTTGAAGACTGCTCTCAATCTGTTGAGGACTGCTCTCAATATGTTGTCCACCCAGCCTCTAGTGGTGCCTGGGGTTGCCATGACCCAGGTGTAGGACCTTGCGTTTCTCTTGGTTGAACTTCACAGACTTTGCATTGGCCCATGTCTCAAGATTCTCAAGGTCCCTCTGGATGACATTCTTTCCCTTCATGTAGACTCTTGCTACATAGCCATAAGAATCTTTGAGTCAAAAGGAGAATTCACAGCTCTTAGGCTTCTTCGGACTGAGAAGAAAGGTGAGTCCTGTAAATAAGTTCATAGAAAGAGAAAAATGAGATAGAGCTGGAGGGAACAAATCGTTGCTTTATTTGCACATGGTTTATTTTCAAAGCTGTAACATCTGTGACAGTGGGTTGGCACAAACAAGGACCCAGTTTTGGCTTATTATTTATCTCTCTGCTTGGAGGGAGGTTGGCAAAAGGATGAAAGGTCTTTGTCTCCTTCTGATCCCAGAAATGCCTGAAGCTAGTTTTTCTAGAGCTGGTTACTTGAAGTCCTCAATATTACCTTAGTGTTTGCTTGGATGCTTATAGTGCTCATGAAGTTTATATACCCAAGCCCATCTTTCCTGTATACCTTTTCTTATTCTAAAATTTGGGGAGGATTAAAGGTTTCACAGTACCTTTGGGAGTTCTCTGGCCATCAAAAGTAATACTGGCAGAAGCAGAAGGGAAGAATAAACCAGAGAATACCAGCCAGTATCAGATAGTAAAATCACACTGAAGTCTCAACAACAATGGAAGTTATGTTAATGCTCTAAAGTACCAACATCATAAGTCTGAATGCAGCTACTAGAAATGGCAGATTTATTCTTTCCTGGGTAGATTCCCAAACTGCCAATGAAGTTACAGCCAAGAAAGTTATTAACAATGGCATAAGTAGTAAACAAGTGCCAGAAATATTCCATCCTCAAATACAAGGTTTTCTTAAGGGTCCATATACCTGTCCAGAAAACAAAAATGAACTATGATTAGGGAATGTTTATTGGCTGAACAGTACACAGCAAATGATGGAGTTCGCTTATGAGCACTATGAGCTCAGTAAATGTTTTCCCATTAATTTGGTGCTTTATGCTCAGTGTGAAATTGCTAATTTACATGTACAAATAATGTACAAACAAATCTAATTTATTCTTTATTTATCAAGGTGTCCTTGGAACTAATGTAGTACAGTAGTGATGACCATGATAAATGAAGAAATCTGTATTTCTGATTTTTAAGAATAGATAAAATATTTCATCAAAGTATCTAACGCTGTTGTGGAAAGCAGAGAAGCTTATGGTCACTGACACTTCTCCAAACCTGGAACAGACACAGCAAACTTCAAATACAAGTACAAATTGCGAACAACTGCTCTGGGTTAAACTGGAGATGTTTCAACTACAGAAGAGAAAAAATGTACAATTACAGGAGTAGTTATACTAGATCCATCTAATTCAACATCAGGTCTTTGGCAGTAACTGGTTAGAAGAAAGTATTTGGGTGAGTTTGTGCTCTCCCATCTTCATCTCTTAGCTCTTTCAGAGGCATATGAGATTTGGGGATGATGGATCCCCATCATCATCATCCCCAAAGCGTGCTGAGAACCCAAACATATCTGAATTCCCAAGTAGATAAAATACAGAGTCTCTTGTTTCAAGATACGTTTCTTGCTGTGAGGTTGTGGGAGGAAGGGGGATACATGGTAATGGAGTCACAGGTTGTGGCAAGAGAAACTGTAATTGGACACCGGAAGATTCTTCACTGTGGGGGTGGTTAAGCACTGGGATGTGCTTCCTGGACAGCCTGTGGGATCCACCTCTGTGGAGATTTTCAAAACATGATTGAACAAGTCCTTAGACATCCTCATTTAATTTTTCAGTTAAATTGACTTGAAGCAGAAGGTTGGACTAAATGACTTCCAGAAAGCCTTTCAAGGCTAATTTTTTCTGTGTTACTGATTCTGTCTTAATTTTCCTTCCTGTAACAGCTGTATTTCTGACAGAGGTTATACCATCCTAAGAATGGTAAAATTCTTACCAGAGTCTTTTGAAATGTTATATTTCTTTATGCCTCTCTATTGTGTGTTGTATTATAATCTCCAGTCTTTAACTAAAATTACCTGATGATAATCAAAATTTTGGGTTTATAAGTTTAACAGTCTTACATTAAGAACACTTAAGAACACTGCAGAAATTACTTTTAGTAAAGTAAGGAGGTTTGCCAATTCATGAGAGAATCAGCTGAGAAACAGTGAGAAATAACAGCTTGAGGTTATGAAATAATGTTATTATCTGATTGTGTCTACAGATTTTATCAATAACAGAATGTCTAATTTCTCCGATACTTAAATTGGCCTTGGAGTTAAAACAGGAAGAGCAAGGGATACTGGTCACTCCTAACACTGGAATCTTCAGCTAGCTCTTAAGGACATTAAGGGCTGTCTTGAAATCCTAAAGCCAATAAATACATAATATTTCTAAACACCAGTTTAGGTCTGGAACCATAATTGTCATGCTATGTGTGTTCCTTATGTATGCAGTATACATGACTATCACTTATGAAACTTCAAGCAAAACAAATATTGTCAGATTTTACTGGTAATTGGTGAACTATCTGACATCAGAGAGAACTGTGTCAAATATTTACAAACGAACAAGATGAAAAGTTTTTGTACTTTATAAATAACATTGATATGGCTGCAAGAGATTGTGTTTCAGTGTTTAGAATAATTCTTTGAGTTGTCTATGATATGTGGTTGTTAATTTGAAATTATCAGGTCCTTGAACAGTATCTTGGACAAAATATACTGATAAATTCAAATGTTTGTGGATTCTTTCCATTCCCTTCAGCTACCTGAAATGGAAAACCTGAGTGATGAAGGCCTAGAGGTGAGTTTGAGCTCATGATATGTTTGCCAATTATGAGACATCATGTGCTCACAATTCATTTTGCTCAAACAAATACATTAACATTTAAGTGGCAGTCTTAATCTGACTTGTACTGAGTTAGTAAATGAATAAGGGTAGTTCAACTAAGGGCAAAAAATAGACTAAGGAGTAACTGAGTAAAAAGATGGGGTTATGAACATGGAAGTTGGCAGTCGCCCTCACCAAGAGTTGAACATGTTTTTAAATTGAGACATTTATACAGAAAAAAAGAAAGCTTTTATAAGATAGAAAATATCTTAACTTCAGTCCTGCTTAACTATAAATGTATGGCAAGCTAGAATTAGGCAGACTATCATAAAAACATTAGCCACCATAAAAATCTTCTCCAAATTAAGTAAATACTATCCTTTCATTTTTTAATCAAAGCCTGAATGAAGTAGCCAGTATGATTTCAGCTATTACAAGGGGCTTTGATGACTAACACAGGATTTCAGACTCCCATGTTGAAATTTGCTCATCAAATAAGCTCTTCTCAACTGTTACTTAAACTTGCTCCAGAGTATCTATTTTTTTTTCCTTTTTAGTGTGCCTGTTGCTCTGTGATTGCATATACAAGGATCTTGGCCCTTATGTGCACCTTCACACCTAACTCATAAATGCGATCAACTTCTAGAAGCTTTGCATTCCTCCTCTCACATCCCACATGATGATCAGATCAAAAGGTTCTTGGGTACTTAGGTTCTCTATTGGCTCTGATCCTCTCAACTGCATTTTAGACATTTCAGTTTTTATTTACTGTGATTCGCAGTGAAATCATAGAAAATGCTCCCAATTCAACTTGATTCAGTCAGCTGTGGTTCAGGCTCTTAACAAACAGCACAAATCTCAACGGAGACGTGAGCAGAGCTCACCAGAGACTGGTGCACAGGCTGCAGTGAGTAAGGAAGGCTTCCGGTGACCTCAGGAACGTGAAGGGCTGGTGACCTTCCACAGCATGAACCAGAATGAACATGTCCACACCCACAGGAAGAGCAACAGATGCAAGGTCATGTCCAGTTGTTATTATGCACATCCTAGTCATAGGAAGCAATGAAAGAACAGTGGAGCTGGAAGACAAGTAAACAACAGCACTTAGATTTTGATCAATAACCTCCAAATTGGCAGTTACATTTAGGCATTTAATTGCTACATTATTCATAGTAGTAGTTTTTTCATGAAGGAGAGTCATTATGAATCATGGTCTGAGTTTGGGAAACTACTGCCCATTTCAGAAGTAACACAGAGTGAGAGACAAAAGGATTGGTGAGAAATACCTATACAAGTAATTGAGATGTGATAAGAATAGAAGTATTCCTTAAGGGCTAGTTCATAGGCAAATAGTTTAATAGCATCCTCTGTTGTCTCACCCCTTACTGAATGTGCACATACGTACTGTTTTAATCTCAGCAATGTAGTTTTCACTGTCAGAGTTTTGCTTTTTTTCCTTGTCCTCTTGCAGTTTCCCATTAAAACGTGCTATTCCTGGGAAAAAAAAAGAATTCTCCTTTCTTCTGTGGGTTTGTTCATTATTATTGCAAAGTGGTACTCCATAGCATAATGAAGTGCAAAAGTAGCTCTGTAGAATGTCTATAAGTTTTAATTTGATTTAATTTCATATTGGGGATCACAGAAAGCAGATACAGCAAACAATGTATAATAATCAAGAATATTTATGGCAAAAAGTGCCTGAGTAACTATGAGTTTGACTGAATTGTTCTCACTCCATTGCCAGGTAGAAAATAGCACAGTGGAGATCATGTTCTCAGCAGACACATAGGAGTCACACCATTCATAGAAGAAGCTTTGAGAGGTTTCTGAAAATGCTTGGCAGTAAGAGTGATCTTGGCTTTGAGAATGGAAATATGAAGATAGGGAGAAACGAGATTCATACGACATTTAGTTCTGTGTAGTGTAAAATTAAAGTTCTAGTTCAGTGTCATTGTTCATAACAGCAACTGGAAACTGTTTTGATAGTTCATTCTGGACACGTATTAACCAGGATGCTGAGAAATGTGAGTGAGTGACTGGCAACTTTGAGGAGAGCCGTCACAGTGGAACTGAGCAGATTATTCCAATGAATTTCTGGCATCACAAGGATGGAAATACAGATGAAAATACAAATACTCCATATGGAGCTTAAAATATCCAGACAGCAAATGTAACACAAAAATGAGGTTTATGGCATATTTATTGAAAATGAAAGATTAAAAAGAAAATTAGGTAGAAGTGATGATTTATTTAATAAAAAAAAAAGCAAGTAATTTATGCATAGAACTAAATAAATTTGTCCAGAATATGCTGGTGCTCATACTTGGAATATAGCTCTTCTTCAAGTTAAGATTAACGATGTTAATGCAGGAAAGATTGTAATGAATTAAGGTCAGTATTTTTCTTTATTTGGACATTTATTGTGTATTTACATTGGACAACTTTATATTTCAGATACTGTACCCTGATTGTGTCAGAATGTCTGACACTAAATGACTTTTAGTGCTGGTAAACTTCTTTAAATCTGAATTCATATGTACTACAGTCTGCATTTAACATTCTTAAATAAAAAGCATGTTCCAGTCAATACAAATCTTGTTATAAATGCAAAGGCAAATTTCAGGTTAATAAATGACAATTTATTAACAACAGAATATCGAGCACCTGAAAAAGAGAAAAACCACAAAAATAGGAAATTGTCAGCGCCGCGCTGGGTGGATAGAGGTCCGCACCGATGTACAAGACGCCCTAGTCCACACCGGTGCAGCTTTCAGTCCACCGTTTTATAGGATTTTTCTGCCCTTAGGCAGTCCAGGTGTCCAAGGTGGGTTGAATAGTCCGGATTTCTTTTCGATGGCCCTCCCGGATCTCATCAAGTCTAGTTGTCTCATTCCGGGAAGGCTCCTTTCTTATGTCAATTCCAAGAGTCTGTCTTATGTTGATTTCATTCCGCTTGTGGCACCAGAAGGTTGATGAGGTTGGCATCGTCGTCAGGAAAGAATTTCTCCTTGCCTTGGCGAGGAAGTGATTCTTATCAGGGTTGGCCAGTGTCTTTGTCTAAGTTGATGATCTTCGTCCTGTCTTTGCAACTGAGATTAGCAGGCTGAGAGAGAACGGTTACCCTTCTACTGGATTTTACAATTTTACTTTAGCTTTATTTCATTATACATCAAATTATTATTTTATACACGAATTTTTACCCTATTTTTATCACAAATCTAATATCTTATCCTCCATCACCCCACAAAGTTTTGGGTAAGCCTTGCCAATGGTTCATGAAACAGCAGGTACAGTTCCATCTGTTCCTTTTTCTCCAGAAGGAAAGTTGTTTACATTTTATACTGCTTGTTTTTGTAGGGTTCTGTAGGAAGATTTGGGGATTTAAAAAACATGCCAATAAATCTAAAAAGCAAATACCTGGTATGTCTTAAGAGGAAAATTTAAAACTGAAGAGACATGCTTTGCATCTGAAATGCTAATTACTAAAAACACAATGGTTATTATTTTCTGTCAAAAATAATTTTACACTTCTTGGAGTGACCTCCAAAATATTCCTTCTCTTGGAGAATCACTTTATTTACCCTTAGGCAAAACGTTGGACTGTTGTAGACATAAATTCATAAGAGCATTGTATTGAACAATGAATCACATTTACTGTTCTTTGATAAAAGTTGGATCTTTTTTGAATGAAAGATGTTCTTTCAATAATGTCAGAGTTCTATTTTTCCATCAATTTAATTGATTCTACTTACTTCATGCATTACATAATGAACTGCTAAACTTCCTGATAAGATTTCAGCAACAGTAATGAAAGTAATAAATTATTTTATAATGATAGAAAAATGCTTACAAAGAAACCAGAAATACACTTTGAAAATAAAAAGGATAATCAAAATAATTTCATTAACATCATGTGAAAAACAGAACTTTCAATCTTTTAAACTATTTTATGGAATTAACTCTTCCTGTAATTAAAATAAACTTGCCTACAGGGATAAACCATACCAAAACAGTGATTGGAATGTGAGGTGTTTTAAATGCAAGGAATGTTTAAAAAAAGGCTTCCTGTGCAAATTTCAATCTGTCCTTTTTATGTATGCACATTATCAGATAGCTTTTAATTACATGATTGTATCAGTATTGTTTCTTCACATTTGGAAATTCTGCTTTATTCGGTGAATGGGGTAGTTAATCCTTATTTCTTCTTCCTCCAGTATTTGATATCCAATCTTATTCAACATCCAGCAAGCAGATCCTTCATCAAATTCGAAATTGTCTAATATCTTCAGGGATGATTGTGCTGTGCTCTTGCCATAGCATGTAAGTGCTTCATAAAATTACTTAATCTATGGTTCCCTACAAAATTAAGTGCCACTATTATCCTCATTTTATAAGTGAGAAATTGAGACACATAAAGATTAAGGTCAGAATTGTCAAAAACATTCCCTAATTTTGGATGCTGAACATGAGATGTTTCATGCTTCGTTTTCAAAGCACAAAATATTTTTATTGCACTTTTTGTTTTTAAAGCACAGCATTAATCAACTTGAAGTTGATCAACTTTAAGAACAGTACTGTAGCTGTGTCTCTGCCTGGAGAGACTGTGATTAGGTGTTTAGCAAATGGATTTATTAGCTCTGTATCTGAGAGATGGGGTACATACACTGAGTGTTGCAAATGGGCCTTGCCAGAAGAGGAAAATGGTGCTTCACATCTGTTCCAGGCTTTGGAAGGGATTGTGCTCTGATACTTTAGGGCACACATTTGTGTGGAGTGGATTTTAGAGATACTGAGGGAGTACCACTCGAGCTGAAATGTTCACATGATGCTATACATATTAGGAAATGCAAGCACAGTTCCTGTGCTGTCAGGTAAGTGGTGTCTTTATATCAGCATGGTGACACACCTCTACTAACAAGCCCCAATTTTCAGGGGGATGAATTAGCTCACACAGTAACTTCATGGCAACAGTTACCTTGTTTGGGAGCCAGCTCACTTGTCTCACTCTGCAAACAGGGTAGGCTGCCCACAGAAATACATGTGCCCGCTTACCCTAATCACGACTGATGCCACTCCGTTTACCCGTTTTGTCGCAACAGAGAATCTGTATTCCTGCCTCCCAGTTTCCCGTCAGTCCCAGAAAGCATGCCCCTTTCTGCCGTTACAAGCGCTCAGAGTCCTGTCAAGGTTATCTTCTCTAGGTCCTTTATTTCTGGTGTTGAACATATCAGTAATGAGACCAGAACCTGTGCATAGAATAGACAAAAAAAGGTCCCAGGCATTCTACAAAGTAACTCTCTGATATTTAAAAATTCATTTATTTTTAGGAATCAGACACAAGGGCTCTTGTTCCTTATGAACAACTCTTGAAGAGCAATTTTCTTGCAATTCTTATTTTTTAGTAAATATGCTTCCCAGTTCAAGCTCCTTACATATGTCTTATGTATGGCTCCATTTTATGCAATAATTTCATCTCCTTTCTTAAGGTCTTCCCAAAGTCTAGGATTTGCTTGCTTGTACTTTTTGAGTGCTCAGTAGTAAAGTGTAATCACACTACAGAATGTGAAAGCTACTCATGAAAGGGGGGAAAAAAAGCTAATTTTTTTTTTTTGGGGTGGGGGTTGTTTTTTATTTTGGGGTGGTTTTTTTTTTGGTTTCCTGGTCATTTTGGTTGGTTTTTTTTTTTTTTTTTTTTTTTTTTTTTTTTTTTTTTTTTTTAATTGGAGCAGTATATTGGAAAATTCCTGCTAAGGAAATGTACATGTAAATGGAGAATCCTTTCTGAATTAATTAGTGTGACTATGTTTTAATGTTCTGAGACCTTTAATAGAAACCAAAGTAACTGATCTGAAAGAAGATGATCTGTTGAAAACTATTGTCCAACTAGTCTCAACTTGAGACAGACATCCTTAATTATGTTAGCACATGAACAGACTGAATTATTTTCAGATGTAAACACCTTATGCTATAGAAGACACTGATACCTTTTTGCAGCTTTTACAATTCACCTGGAAGCAGTCTTCCCTATGGCAGATCAGTTCACAGAAAAGATTTTATTACAAGGAAAAGTGATAGCAACATGTACTTGCAACTGAAAACACCAAGAAAAAAAAAATCTCATTAATTCAGGAATTGAATGCAAGCTTAAGTTAAAGTATTTTCATTCAGTTATTAGCTTCCTTATTTCCTTTCAAGATAAGTAGTAAGAAGCCCTGCATCTTCTTACTGTGGTACTTTAAAAAAATGGTTTATCACTTTCAGGTGTTACCAGTTTTACTTTATTTCCCTTACATTTCTTTTTCTTAGAATTCTGAACTAGTAGCCATATTAAATCTATGTCTGTCATTCTTACATCTTGCCATTCCATATGTTTACTTTACATCTTTAAAGGTCTTTTAGGTGGATAAATGTGTGTTTTGTGACTTTTTTCCATATTTTTATTTCACTCACACTTTCCATTAAATTTTGTAGATATGTAGCTTGGCTGACAATGACTTAAGCCTTTCTTACAATTTTTTTTTCTTTCTATCTTTGTAACATAGCATTGTGTTCCTACGTAACATAATCCTAGTTTTGTTTGTTCCTTCTCCAAATACTCTTGCCTACATGGTCCTTCTGACAGCTTATGAGGACGGGCTATATTGAAGCATACCACCTCAGGAAAAGCAGGATGAAGGACTTTGCTGCCTTCTTTCAAGGATGGTTTTTTTTAATAAAACTGAATATCATACTACATATTAGACACATAATAACATATCTATTTCTTGTATCTTGTTTAAAATACCAGAATAATTTGGTGTGATTGGTGACCGTTCCCTGTTGAATCTTCTGCAGACATCAGAGCTACCTTGATGCCTTGCAATGGTCAGAAACACCAGTTGTGTCCAGATTTTTGACATATAGGACATGCTGGAACTTGGAGTTCATTTCTGGAATATTAGGTTGTTGGAACTCAACATTGACCTATTCTTAGTAATTTTGCCAAAGAAAAGTGATTTGTAAACAAGATAAAACTTCGAAAAATATTTAGAGCCACTGGAGCCACCACTGTGCATTGGATTGTTCTCAGTCCTGGAGATCTAGGCTGATTATCACTATCCAAGCCTTTTGGAGCTTGCTCTAGTAAAATGATAAAGATTTAATTTCTGTGTGAATGCTTCCCTTTCTTTGTCAGCTGCTTTATATTTCTGCACTTGTGTCTGGTTTCTGAGATATACAGTGGCACAGATTTTTGTAGTTAAAATAAGACTGCACAGATCTATAGCTGTACAATACCATTACATTCTTAATGTGTTGACAGAAAGCTTAGTTCACCCCAGCTGCCAAGCACAGGCTTGTTAAAGCATTTTGTATTGCCAGCAGGTTTGGTCATTCAGCACCAGTATCAAGATTTCTTCTTGGCTGCCTCTAATAACTTAATTCATTAACAGCAATTGACAATCTCTACCAATGGGTAAACTCTGAGCCTGTATGTAAGTATCAGCAGATAATCAGCTGATGCTATAATCAGCCCATTATCCATATAGCCTTTTCCTATCATAAAATGAATGCTTTGGAAATTCAGAAGTTTTGGAAAATGGTTCAAAATCTCAGTGCACATTACAAAGAAACTCCTATTTTATCCCACTTTAGGCAGATACTTTGATTTATGCCATTACTGGTAAAAGCTGAAAGAGAGCCACAAATAAAAGGAATTTCAAGTATTACATAAATGTTTTACATTTATTCAAAAATTTGTTTGTGATGATTTTGCAGTGCTGTAGTGCTGCTATTTGTTATTTTGAAAATAAATTTAAAAATTGAGATTTTTTTTGTGTGTTTGTTTTTTTGTTTGTTTGTTTGTTTTTTGTTTGTTTGGGGTTTTTTTTGTTTTCTCAGTTCTTACAAGGTCACAAGGATATAAAGACATTACCTGCCTAAGCAAGGTGAATATTCTCATTAACTTCAAGTTAAGTCAGTGCAAATAAGCGTGACTCTTAAGAGCAGAGATTTATGAAATTTTGCCTTAGTTGACCATGATGACATAGAAATGAAAAGACGCTAGTGTTTGATAAACAGATTCCATGATTTATGGAATTTATTCACCCTAAGTTATCATCTGTCTCCCTGTAGCTGGCACCAAATCTGTGCACCATGTCTTGTGGCTGCCTGCCCATTCATCCTCTGCAGTGTGATTGTGCACCCCTGTGTAACCCAGGACGAGTCTGTCTTGTTCAGGGATGTGGTCATGCATGGCTAGTAGTAGGAATGATGAAATCAAAGCCTCACTTGTTCCCTGGCTTGTGCTCTCTTGTGTAAATACTGAGTAGCCTTAAATTCCATTTTGCCCAACATTGCAAACCAAGAACCAAGCTCAGTTTAAAATGGTAGAAACATCTCTAAATTGGCAGCCTGTTTAAATTGAAGGATATTAATCAAAGCCTAAAGTATTTGAAGGACAAATTGTTGAAAGGCTGCTAGATGTCTTTGGGAGTTTAGAACCATTTTTATAAATGGTGATAAAAGTGATAAGAAGTCCTCTTTGCTGATACTTTGATGGGATGTGAAAAGACATAATGTTTTAGATATAATAAATGAATGAGATTTCATATATCTACAAAGGTAAATCAGTGAATGCTTCAATGAAAGTGTGAGGCTTAAAGACTTTTTGTTTCAGTTTTAAATTGTCTGTAACACACTTGGCCTTCACTGCTTGTATTAGGCTGAAGTTGTGTTTGGATGTTGCTAATCCATTAAGAAATAGGTTTAATTAGCAAGTGAAATTTGTATGAAGCAAAGAACAGGGAAAGAATACTTCTGGCAGACAATGTGTCCCAGTTGATATTGCTATTTGATAGAATATTATGTAAAGTTGGCACAGACAACATTTGGCATTGTTTTTCTCTGAAATCAGAAAACAACTAGCTACCCTTTTCCTTGGGCTCTGATATGACCATCCATAAGTTTTGTGCTTTCAGTAGTATGAAATAAGCCAGAAGAAAAATCTCTATTAAATATTTTTAGACGAAGAATATAATTCCCCACAAATCCATAATTTTTAATATTACAGGTCAAGGAGGAAGATAGATGCTCAGCAAAGTCACAGAGATAGATGGCTGGCTGTTATAAGGTCTTTAAAAACTACGATTGCAAAAGACTGGCAATGTAAACTGGAATATGCTTATTTGAAATTATGTAATTTAATCCACTGATCAAACTAAAGTAATAAATTATTTGGAATACTAGCTGGGGTCTATTGAACACTATTAATCTGAGCATCAGTGTCAGATCAATCTCATTGCAGTTAGGTTATGTAATAGAGATGACTGGTTTAGTTTGGCTTTCATTATGCAGGGATTTGCAATTTCAGTCTAACACCTGTGAAATGGCTCAATGCTTCCTCTGCTACTTCTTTTTGGTGAAGGTTAACTGCTGTTTGAGAAGCTGCAGTCTCAGGAGAGCCTGGCACTGTTGCACTGGGATCATTTGTCACTTTGCCAAGCTCATGGGCAAGTTAGTTCCTGAATGATTTGTACTTCCTCCAAGCGTAGACCTGACCTGCACTCTCTGAAGGCTGACTGCAGACTCAAAAGCCCTCTCTAAGCCAGTTTTAAATGGATGAGATGGGTATTGGCACTCAGCTCCTCACAGTGCAGGGCAGCAGCACGAAGCAGTGTGTGTTTGTTGACTTCTAAACTATTTGTTCAGCTTTCCTGGTGGATTTTGCAGCCTTGCTCAGGTATGTCAGCACCATCTGCAGTCACAGAAAAACCAGCAGTGTAAATATATTCCTAACCTGAAATTTTGTCCTGCAGTCACTAATGCCAGGTAGACAACAGGTAATAATTCATAGACAAACAACAGGAGCTTTAACTTTAGTAACATCAATTGAATACTAACAATTTCATAATTTGTGAACAAGGTCTTCCAAGATGTATTACACTTTCTATGAGACATTGTATAAGTCACTCCAATCAGGAAATTAGACTTATATAGAAACAAAGTATTTTAGAGCAGCCTTATAGTCAAACATAGTAACAAAGATTTAAAATGCTTTCACTGATGTGTTGGACACCTTGCTGCATCCAAAACCACAGAATTCTTCATCTTAAAAAATACCAAAATTTTGCAGCAAAGTTAAACACACTGATAATAGATTTAAGCTGAAAATTACTACATTGAAATTATAGTCTTTTGACAGAGACATAATTTCACCCATTTTAATAGTTTTTCTAAAAGTAAATTGGCAAATATCTACATTTATAACAACAGTTCTGTATTTGAAAGAGGAAAAATTGCATTCTCATATGTTATTAAAATAGAACCTGGGCTAAGTAGAAATTGCAAATACCAGGTAAACCAATGTTATCTATCAGGTTCTTTTATTTTAAATCCTCTGTATTCAAAATTTCCCCCTTCCAATTGTATTATATAGGCCTCCTTAATATACCCATAACTGCCCTTAAAATCTAAAAGCCATAAAGTTCAACTAAAAATAAAATTGATAATTGCAGAACTGTACCATAGTTAAAAAAATACCTAAACTCTGTGATACCTATAAGCCTAATTGAACTTTTAGTTCAAAAACAAGGGTACAAAAAAAGTCAAAAATACTGAGTTCCAACAGTAGGTGACTTCTACTGAAATCACAGATCTTAGGATGTTGGCACATAAACAAGAACATTTTAACAGCATGTTAAAGTGAACATTGTTTCGCTATGGACAGCATATTTTTATTTATTAGCCTTTTATGCAGCTTTTAATCCACATGCTGTTCCAGATACTAATCCAATGACATGAAACTACTTGAGCAAGATGATGCAATGCTAGTCAAATCTTCTGACAGAACACAGAGAAGAGATGGGTAATGAGAGATGGTAAAACACTACTTAAAAGAAACCTATAAATCTCTGTTCTCAGGCATGTACATGAAACCTGTTTAACATGCAGGATGACAGTGCAGGCTGCAGTGCCAATGGTTTTTAGATGTATTTGTCAGTTTTAGTACTGTAACCACTCACTAAAAGGGCACCACAAAGCCTCCAAGAAATTACTTCCTCAAAGAGAAGTAACTCTGAATTTGAAATTGTCCTAACTCACTTTTGAACTTTTATTAAGGCAATTTTTAGAAATGTTAGAATGAAATCACTCCCTTTACACCTACTAGAACCAAAATCTTCACTGTCATTGGTCATTAGACCAATTTTGCAGTTTCTGGGACAGACATCTCATGGTTCTGCATCTTCTACCCACTTGGAGATGAAGTTAACAGTCATGTATTTTTTCTTGATTTCCAAATAGATATTATGGCCATAATCAAACCTTCCAAACAAGCACTGAGGCTGTCCAATGGAACCAGTATGTGTCACTGGTTATATAAGAACATTTTTGCTCCTGGAGTAGTTCCTCCCAATGTCTACTGCCACAATGCTTATTCAGGGCAGTTAAACAGAAGTTAGTCACTATCACTTCTAAGCCTGCCAACTGCTTGTAAAAATCTGGGAAAGGAGAGAGAACAAGGATGTGATGTTATCTCCCTTGCTACTGATGTTGTGGTAACTGAGTGGATGCACATAATGAAGGGAAGTAGCAGCTTGACAGTACTTTTAATCAGTGTGATAGACACCCCTATACCATTGCTAGAAAAGTTCTAGAGCTGGGGAAGACAAAGTAACAGCATGGAGCACTGACGTCTTTAATGTGCTTTTTTTCAGTTCATGAAAGACATAAACTAGACTGACCATATTTTAAACCCTCCCTGTAGCAAAATGTCTGGAAATGAGCCAAAGGTCCGTAAGGCTGGAACAGCTAACCATCTACCCTCACCTCACCTGTGCAGACTCATCCAGCAGGATAATTTTATTTGGTAGTGAGTCAGCAGGACAGTGACATTGAGAATACTGCTGTATGTGTATGTCTTGGGAGAGAAGTGCAAGCCCAGGTCAAGTGTGACAAGATTTATTAGATTAATTATACACTATATGTATCGATCAAGACCCATGAAATATGTCAAAGTGTGAGAAGCTGACTACCTCTATTAACATTTTGTTTTCCTTATTCTGGGAGCCACAAAAAAGGTAATTTAAATGAGGCAGGAATCTTTTGGGAGGGATATTACCTTTCCATGTGATAGCATTTATTATTAGATTGCACGGACACAGTAGATCGGGAAAAATTTTTTGTAGTGTGAGATCACTCTGCTGCAAACAATACGTGCACTATTGGTGCAAATGGAGGTCTTGAAGCTTTAAGCATCTGATTAAATGCTCCTAGGATTAAAATGTGTAGGTGCTTATTTGTGGCTATCACTCCCCCTTTCAACCATTATATCTACATGTATGTCTCTCTGCCTAGATGACTGTGTACACACCCACATGAATGTGTGCTCATGTTAACATTCACCACACTTATTTATATAAGCTTTCAAGTCCCTTTTCAGATTTTACTGCACATCCATGCAGCCAGAATGGTGAATTCTTGCTCAAGGCTGCTTCTTCTAGTAGCTGACTTCCCCCAAAATTGGGTCCTGTCACTGGTCACCAGAGAGAAGAGCTCAGTGCCTGCCCTTCTGTTTCCGCTCATGAGGAAATGTATGGGTTGACCCCTGGCTGGACAGCAAGGCCTCTCTGTCAGTCCCCTGTGCAACTGGACAGAGGAAAGAAAATGAAATGAGGGACTCAGGATTTGAGATAAGGACATATCACTCACCAAATCCTATCATGGGCAAAACAGGCTCAAATTAGAAATAATAATTGAATTTATTACTAAAAAAGTCAGAGCAGGATAATGAGAAGTAAAATAAGACTTGAAAAACACCTTCCCCCACCTCTCCCTTCTTCCCAGCTCTGCCTCCTCCCCCAGAACACAGTGAGACAGGGAAAGGGGGTTACGGTCAGTCCATCACAGGTTGTGTCTGCTGCTGCTCAGGGAGAGGAGTCCTTCCCCCACTCCTGTGTGGGGTCCCTCCCACAGGTGATAGACTCTCCAACATGAGTCCATCCCACAGGCAATGGTCCCCCTCAAATTCCTTCAGCATGGTCACTCCCATAGGGTGCAGTCCCCCAAGGACAGGCTGCTCCAGTGTGAGCTCCATGGGCTTCCCACAGGGTCACAGCCTCCTTTCAGGCACCCACCCAGAAACTAATGCTTGAGGTGTCTCCACAGTCTCCAAATCTGCTGGTGTGATTTCTTTCCTGCTGGTATCCTGCTACCACTTGACCCTCAGAGCAAGATGGATTTGACTACTAAACCAAAAGAAAAATTCTTACCCAAACATTAATATCTGCAGCCTTGAGTATATGTGAAAGCAGTGCCTCTCAAACACTGCTCTCTGACTTTATCACAGCACTTCTCTAACCACCCAAAGGTCTCACAGGATGACACTTACATGTGCTGGGTCATGCTGTGTACCAGCACTGCACTCTTATATTTTTTTATGACAGACAGGTTCTTCAGTAATAACACTAGAGTGGAAATAAAGTGGGAAGTACACACATCAGAGGTCTCAACCTGTAGTTATTTACACACCAAGCTTCAGGACAGTGTATAGCTCTGCTCATAATCATGTGTTGTCTCATGTTAATAAGTTCAGTGTGTATATGAAGTGCTGCTCAGCTGAGGGTTGTATCTGATTTAGACTGAAAGTTAATGTGATGTGGATTTTATGTGCCTTTATATTAGTGAAATGGAGTGCATATCTATGGGACTATCAGGTAGTGTAAGTGATCTGTGTGTGAAAAGGTGTGGATAAGTTTTGTACACATCAGGGTGTGTTTTTAATTTTATAAGTGTCTGAGTAGAATTTTGCATATCTCATCACCTCACCCCTGCTTTTATCTTTCTTCTCTTGTTTTTTTTTGCTCTTCCCAATCCTTTAATTTTCCTGCTGCTTTTATCTGCTTTGCTTCCTTCCTTCTATCCTGCTAGACATCTTTTCTGCTTTCATCTATCAGGCCCTCTTCTCTCTCTGCTGTCCCCAAACACATGTCTGCAAGCTAACTCTCTTCTTTATAATCCACATTACTAGTCTCAAGCCTTTACTTTGGCTTTTAATCCTATGTTTTGACATGCTACATTAGGGCTGTAGGTTCTTTGAAAAAAAGAAAACATGTTATATGTTACTGCAGTACTGCTCACAATTCACTACAAATACTTTACTGTGTTAACTTTGATGCTTTATATCCACCTGAGTTTAGAAATAGAGGAGAAATAAAAAGTTATAAAATTCTTCCAGTAGTCTAAATATTTACTTATATTGAAGAACATGCAAAATGCTTTATACAAGGAGATGTTACAAGTTGTGATCAATAATAACTCTCTTCTTCAAGAAAATAAATTTAAATAAAGTCCTGATATTTACTGTAGACATATTTGAAAGACTTGCTGAATTTTGAAGAGGGTTTAAAAAAAATTACCTGCCTGAATGTCAGTATTTTTATGTTTTACTCAGAAGATGAAAATATTTTCAGATCTCAGCAGCTGAAATCGGATTTCTCTCACCTTCCCTTCCCTTCACAACTGGGACTTTAATATTTCAGCAGAAACCAATTCTTAAAACAATTTCCAACAAAAATGCCTTTACAATTTTATCCTATTTTTAAAAATGTCTTAAAAATTATTATTCCTACTTGACTGTGATGAACAGAAATAATAAAAAGGAAGAATGTCAAGAAAATAATTTTATTATACAAGCAGGTGACAATAGCTTTGGATATAACTGCTGTCAGGTCTACCTGATCGTGACTTTTTTTTCCTGAACAGACATTCCTCTGTCATCAGACTCAGGTGGAAAATGAAACTTCCTTATCTTCTGTGCCAATGTAAAAATAAAGCCAAATTCTAATAGATGAACCTACTTTCTAATAGATGATCTCTTTGACAGATGATATGGGGAAGACTGCAGTGGCACTAAGCCTATATAAGTTTTAAACTACAGCAGCAGCCACAGGCTGGGTTTGAATATTCTGCCCAGCCTCTCTTACTCACACATTAGGAAATTGCACCATAGTTTAGCTACCTCTCAACCCCCAGGTTTGAGTGTGGAATTCATATCGGGTTTCTCACTTCTAGCCTCAAGTAGGAAATCTCCAGAGACCACAGAAATCCTTAAAATGGCTGAAGAGTCCTCATCATTGGAGGAAAGCCCTAGGCACTTGGTGTATTCGAGGTAGGCATGCAAATACAGTACAAACCAAGCACGAGGAAAAAAAATGTTTCAACTTGCCATGTGTTCTAATGTAGGCTGCCACAAAACTTTGGGCGGGCTCTAATACTTTAATGAGAACTCATATTGCACTTGAGCTATTTATATAAAATTATTATATTCATTGAAGACAATTTAATGTAAATACTGCTGTTTTCTTAGAACACCTAGGATGAATGTGAAACCTTCTCTGTTTCAGAGAAAGGAAAACAATTGTGAAGAATTTGCATGACACAAAGATATTTATTTGCCACCTGGCATCAGCTGCTGCTGAAAGAACAGACTTCTGCTAAAAATGAGAACTGAGAAGTGGTTCGTTTGTTCTGGCTGCTCTTGGCCATTCATCTGAGGTTGTCTGATTCTGCATCTGTCTGATTCATGCACCTCTATCCTGCCCTTCCAAACAGCCATTTGTTGCAGACTGAGATTTATTAGGGAAGATTACACTTGTCACTTGTACAGTGTCCTTAAGGATAAAAAGTCATCTAAAGATAGTGGAACATAAGAACAGTCAAAGTTATTTCTTTCAATCCCTTTACCACTTTTTACCTGATTCATGAAGCCCCATATGTTCAAACAGGATATGGAAATGCACGTGCAGCTGAGTTTCCTAGACATTTGGCAACATCGGTGGCCGCCTAATTTTTATTTTTGTTTTGTTATAAATATCTGACTTTCATGTAGTGATATGAGATACCAATTCTTAGCAGCCATTGTAGTTTTCAGAAAGAAACACCTTCTCCATATCAGCAAATGGGTCTTCAGAGGCTCAGGTTATTAAGTTCTGTCTTTATTTGCAGTCTCAGAATGAGCAATAGATTTTGTTGATGCCTTAAATTTGTTTGAAGTAGCCCAAATTAGTGTCAAAGAATATGCAAATGATAATAAATTACCAGATCTTCTTGTCACCTTCCAGCAGTGTAGGATTGCTGCTCACAAGTAGTTTTATCAGTAAAACTATCATGGCTGATTTTAAACATGCCAAAAAATGTAATTTTTCTTATCCTCTGTAATCTTCTTCCACATATTCTTTTGGCTGGACTCTTCTGGCAAAATATCTAAATATCCTTTTCTACTATTTTTTCCCCATTTTTCTACTAAAGGTCGAATATGCTTCTCCATTTTAGTTTTGCCATTCTGTGGACAGTGAGGCTGATGCACCCAGCCTACATCTCCCCAGAGGGTCATGCAGGTTGAAACTGGAGCACAGCATTTTGTGAAGGAGGTCAGAGAGACATTTTTACATGGTAACTGTGTAATGACACAGCTGCTTGGCTGAGATGCAGCATCTATTTGGTCTCAGTGCTGTCAGCACATCAGCAGAGAAACAGCAAGCAAGAGTTTAGGAGACAGTCTCTTGGGAGATCTGACACCATACTAATAATGCGTTACATGTTTATAACTTCTGAGTGTTTTCAGGTTCTTATGTTCTTTACTCTTTCTTTGTAAGTTCTCAATAAAAAGAAATCTCTTGCCATTTATTTTTTTCTTTTCTTTCCTGCTAAGGAATCTCTTTTCCCAAAGGTGTGTTGACTTCAGTGGGCATAATATTGCAAATGTAATCTCCATTGCAAACAGAATTACTATACTTCGCTGCACCAGGCACCATTCTCTAGCACCTCCAGGAAGCTGAGCTGATTCTAACAGGACTGTTCACATGACCAGCACACATATATATATGCAGACTTAATTGCTTTACATTTACAAATTTTACATGTCACCTGCAGCATAGCTGACTGCTCATACAGAATAAAATGCTGGCAATGCAGCAAGGGCCTGTAAGTTCCTATATAAGTATGGGTCACTGACGTGTTTATGTTTCTCTTGGATAAAAAAAATCACTTTTTTTAAAAAAAATCTGAGGAACTATGGGTAGACTGCTGCTTTGAGCAAAATCACAACAGGTATCTAAATAACAAAGGGGAAATGCTTATTTTCTTCTTTTTCATCTCTTTTTTCATCAATTGCCTTAGTTTTGTTTGTCCAGCCTTTTTTCCCAAGGGGATTTCCCATTCTAGCAATCTGTCTGACAAAGATTGTGTGATGTGTATGACAACAGGAGAGAGAATTTCCTTTGATGCATACCTCTTAGCTTTGATGAAGCCCTCCAATATAGCATGCATATGGTATTATTAATACTTAATAAAAAACCACCTTGACACTGAACTATCCAAAAAATTGTATGAACAGACACGAACAGCTTAAATCCAGATACATCTGAGGCCAAAATCTTGTTCAAGTCATTAAAAAATCTAAAACCATCAGACTTTGTGTATGCTGATCAAACTAATGGCTTAGTGGTTTGCAATGACTTCTGAGCATCCCTCTGCACAGTCTTATGTCCATGGGTACATGGCTAACCCTTCCAAGATTACTTCAGTACACATAAGTCTAAAGCTATAAGATATCAAACCTTCTTTTAATCCTTATTAGGAATGGAAATGTCTCTAAGGCCAGTGAAATTGAAACTATCCTGCTTTTCTTACAAGGTTTTAGTAGCTAGAAACTGTCCCCTGTTCCCTGCTATACAGGGCTTGTGTCCCCCAGGTTGAAGTTACACTGTTCATCTCTATGTGTTGTTCTGATACATGGCAAATTGCATTGGGTGTTTAGAAAAGCATGCATAGAGACACGGCCACACAGCTTAGCCATGGATTTGGCCACTTGATACTACTGCACTTTGGTGGTTTGGGTTATGGATACCTAAAAGAAAATATATCCCTTATTAATTAATCAAGGCTTTTTAAGGACCTGTTTTATTTCTAATTGTAGAATGTTTGGTTACCAATAGGAAAATGTTAAGCTACACAGTTGTAGGTGGTTTTACTGCCAAATGCAATGTTTGTATACTACAAGGAGAGCTGATACATTCCAAAATCCCAGGCAATGCTGGCAGGAAGGCAGGCAAACAGAGCTCTGGGTTGTCACACCACAGAGAAACATGGAAGGGTTTTGATTATCACAGATGTTTTTATATCAGCACCCAATCACTCCCTGGATAAGCACAGTGCTCTAAGAGACACAGATAAAGGGGATGACATGGAATAGAAACAGTACTAAGAACAGCACCTTCAAGCAAGCACATATACTTTGACAACTTGGTCCAATAAAGGTGTGAGATGTAAGGCAGGTCTTTCTTGGTGTAAAACATAAAAAATATGTTTAAGTGTCACACCGTTTTTATTTTAAGATACTTTGCTATTTTTTTTCTCTTTGGCTGTTTAGAAGAAATATCTATATTAAAGCATCCTGTGCTGGTCAGTGTATTGCATGGAATGCAGATAAAAATCCATGATGTTTTAGCTTTCAGACTCAGCATTTGCCATTCTGGATCCAGAAACGTGAGCTATATCTGTCTACAGAGGTGTGTGCTGTGGTACTCTGTCATATCAAGGACAGTACAGAGGCTTGTAACCATTGTGCTTCTCTATGAACTGTGCTGCTGGCTCTTTATCTGCATCTTCTGAGATATGGAGACTGTGGACTGGTGCTTCCTCAACAGCCTCAGATAGCCCCAGCATCAGGTGTCAGTGGTGGTATATTTGCCTTTAAGTACTACAGAGATGTGCCATCTCCATGCTTCGAGATTCAGAGCATCCTCTTAATCATTCACATTTAGATGAATTTGTCATTATTCTACCTTACATGTAAGGAAAGGAGTTAAATTTAGACATATGTCAAGCTGCTGTCTTCTTGCAATTGGAAAACAAGCAAGCATACTAATTTAAAAATTTTTCTCCAGGCTTTGAATTGACATTGGAATTTTTGGGAAGGGGACAGAAAAACAAGAATTAATATGTGTGGAAATGTCAGGTTTATTCTGAGATGAATCACTTGAAATAATAACAGTTTTTCAATAATAACTTGAAAATAATAACATTATTTTAATTTTTAGATTTTTAAAGTTTACAATCCCCTATAACTAATTTAAGCATTTTGGAAAGAGGTTACTTTTAAATCTGTGCTTAGCCAAAATTATGTATTCACCACTGACTTTTTTACTTAGCTGACTGAACAGCAGCAAAGGCAGGTAGACATAAGCATTGGAGTCAGATCAGAAGAGATAAAGGTTTAAGCAGCGAAGTGTGTAATGGCCTGATACAAGAAATTCATGGGAGCTACTTGTGAAGACAGAAGCCCTAGATTAGAAGTAGCCTTGTATGTCAGTCACTCCTATTGTAAATTAATCTCTCTTTATACCAGTGTTAATAGCTTTCTGGAACAACCACAAAAGTAAAAAAAAAAAAAGACAATGAGAGGTAATTGCATGAAGATGTTGAGTTTCTGATTTAAGCTATTGTGTCTCATCTTACAGATAAATTAATTCAGAACCGATAGCCATTTCCAGAATTGCATAGGGTTTCACAGGGTTCCACTGGTTGAAAGTCATGAAGTTACCCTGAGCAGATGTGTGAGAAGATATATTCTAAATTCTACATTTAGTACTGAGCCATTCTTTTCAGCAGGGATTAGCAAAGGGTTTCATGTGTCACAAAAAGCCTGGAAGTATAGAGTTTATGGATCATCTGTGTCAGAACCTCCAAGTAGAAGTTTGAACCAGGAGAGTTCACCTTTGCTTATTCCTCTGAAGAGGACTGCAGCTTTGGGTTTTTGGAACTAGAAGCCTGAGCAGTATGAAATTAATATTGACAGAAATGCACAAATTCAAGCCCTTTTCTGCCAGCTACAGAAATTTGAAGGGATTTTCTCTGAAAATGGATCTCAGAGTTAGAAGCAGCTTTAGACTGCATGAAAATGAAACATGTTTCTACAAAAAAATTTTTCCATGTTACCCTTGAATCATCAGGTCATACTCTCCATAAGGTTTTTGACATCCCTTTATATGTGATGAATGTGCTGCTTCAATTAAAAAATAACAACAAAATTATTAGAAATTATGTGTCCTCAAAAACAATGCCGACATAATTGAGCATTTATAGAAATAGATATTACCAATACTGAACCCACAATTATGTGATGTAATCGCTGGTGTATTTTGTAACTGGATGTTACTGAACTCTGCCAACACAGTCACTAAGCTTGTGTTTTTACTGTGGTTTCAACAGAGTGTTGTTTCCATATGGCAGAGACCAAATGAAGCACCAAGTAACATGAGAAGGGTACTTCTAAAATACTACCAATGAAATTGTTTCAATTATTGTTCATTAGGAACATTAGGTCAGTCTTAATTATGTATTTTTCTAATACTAACAATTGGAAAACATTCTTTTTCCTTAACAATATTTACAGATACTAATTAATATTTTAAAGTTTTTATTTTCACTCCTGTCTGTCCAAAATGTAAAAAGATGTGTAAGAATACTGTACAAACCATGGATACTGCATGCTATGGGTGAGTTATTCTAGAGTTATTGCCAGCACAAAATGTTAACACAAGATATAAGTAGTCAAGTGAGTGTCAGAGGATCACAGGAGAATTCAGGTGTGAGGAAAAATCAGGGGGTCTCTAGTTAGGCTTCCTGTTCAAACCAGCATCAGATGTGGTCAGAACAGGGTTGCTCAAGGATTTACCCAGATGAGTCTGAATACTTCAAAGGCAGGAGACTGCACAAGCATTTTCTGGGCAGCTTTCTTTCTTTTTTGCTGTGACAAAAATTCTCCTTCTATCTACTCCAAAGCAAATTGGGCTTTCAGTTTGCTCTCAACCTCCTGCGATACATCACTGGGAAAATCCTGACTGCATCCCAAATAAGTTCCCTGTAGGAGTCCCCTGGAGCTCTGTTTTCTTCTGTCTGAACAAGCCCATCTCCCTCAGCCTCACCTCAAAGGCAAGTGCTCCAGGCCTGATGGTCTCGGTGCACTTTCCCAAAATCATTGCAGCTGATCATTGTTTGGTGTTTTAAGGAGAAATACAATACTGGATGCATGTTTTAGATGTGGTCTAATGAGTGCTAAATGGAGAGGAATAAGCCTGTCCCTGACCTCCTGGCCATGCTCTATTAACACCTCCTCAGGTGCTGTCGGTCATTCCAGCTGCCAGGACTCGCTTCTGGAACGGGCTCATCTCTGTCTCCCCCAGAACCACCAGGGTCTACTCAGAAAATCTGCCCCTCAGGCAGCCAGACCTCAGCCTCGATCACTGTCTGAGGTCATTTGACTTTGTCTGTCCTTGTTGAATTGCACAATTTGTTCTCAAGGTGTGAGTTAAAGGAGTCACCGTGTTTGGTACCATTCCAAGCCATACGCACGACTGGGAATCAGACAAACTCACATGAACCAGGAGAACAGCAACCATTCTCCTTTCTGCTTTTTTACCCTTGGGCAAATCATGTCACCTTTGTTTTAATGTTGTCATCTAAAAAGGCATTTGGCATTTATTGGTATATTTATTCCCCTTGGCAGAGCACTCTTGGCCTGGTTTATCAGCAATATTTGATTCCTTTCTCCTGAAACTCAGAGGATGAAGGATTGAACTCAGACAGGGACTGAACCCAGGTTTTCACCTGTAGAGTCTTTTATGAACAGCTTTTCAACAGATAGATAAAATCAGTATGTAATTACAAATATATGTGTCTTCCAGTGAACCAAGTATAAAAGTAATTTTGCTTTAAACCTATTTCACAAAAATATCTAAATTTGAACAAAAGAATGAGCTTAATTTTCATCAGAAGCATCCCAGCAGAATTCTGAGTGTAGTGTTTACAAGCAAACTGCAAAGTTGCTAAAATGGAATCCTGTGTGATTCATAATTTTTTTTCTTTGTCATTTTTTCTGTTTAATATTTTATCTTTTAGCTCATTTTTCCAGCCTCTGCTGTAGATGATCAGTCATCTGCTGATACTCTTCCCTTGATAGAGTGCTAAATATGCACTTTATGATATTACAAAGTTTGTCTTGGGATTTACTACTTTTGTAGCATCCCAAACACAATGTTTCCTGAGAATCTGGACATTGCAGAAAAAAGGAAATCTGCTCCTTGGGTTACTTCCAAGTAAATTTTGCACATTATTTTTTCAACTATTGTGGTACATCTGTACTCTATAAAAAAAAAAAAAAATCTAGGCCAAACTTTCAAACTGTGTTTCCATCTGTGATTCATGCTGCACACCCTATGCAGCAGGGTGTGACTCTACACGTTGGGAACATGTTCGTACAGATCCTCACTGGATACCTGTGAAACACAATGGTTATTTCTGACAGAGAAACAAACTTGCTCAGTAAGTAAAAAATGCTCCTCAGCTATCAACTTTCACACTACATTTTTTGTTTTAAAAGGTGCAGCACTCGCAGGCGCTTGCAGACGGTACCTTGGAGGTGTCCATTGAATGCCAGGTGTTCATTTTGTGAGAAACACACCACAAAGTATTGATTCCTTTCACACTTCATCTGTCAGGCTGTTAGCAGGAAAAACTGCTGCCCTCTAGAAATGGTTTAAAGGGTAATAACTGAAGTGACACTGTTCTCCCATGGAATCTCTTGGCTGTCTGATATTCCTCTCACAGATCATGACACAGGTAGCTCTAATAAAAGCTTTTTTCAGTAGAATTAGAAGTTTCATTGTGTCTCCTTTATGGGATTGTCTCCTTTTGACAGTGAGATCTCATGCCAACACCACATCCCTCATGAAAGCTGTATCAGCCCTTGTGTCAAAGAAAGAGTCAAATGGTATAATGAGGCCTAGATACCCACCCAGGTTTTCCCTGTGGATAAAAAAAGCATCTAAGAAGCATCTAGATGCAAGGAGTTCCAACTCTTTCTTATCCACAAATACTATAATTTCTTTCATATATATAAATACATAAAGAAAGAAGGACTTGGAATCCTTCCTCAAAATCCCTCTGGAGGAGTTGTATACAGCAGCTGGCTTTGCAAATGCTGTTACCATGAAAATTCTGATTTGAAAGAGAAAGAGAATTCAAGCTCAGTGAAAACATACAGCAGACATTAACCCTGGAAAAGAGCTCTTGAAGGAAATATTTCTTGGCTGCATTTTCGTCTTCCACACCAAGATGTACTGTACTGACATTTTATAAATGCTGTAGGTGTGGTCAGCAGTAAATCATGACTCTTCTGGGGAGTTCACTTCCCAGCACCTTCAGCTGTATTATGCCTTGAGGGTGGCTGTCTCACGGTGTTCTCGTGCGCAACTCAGTGCTTAGGCAAAGAATCTTCACATTCATGTTACAACATGGGAAAAATATTTCTGTAACATTGGTACTTTTCCAATTGCATTTTCTCATACCTAATGATCATCCTCATACTTAAGGGCTCTTGAAAAAAAAATGTCTTGGCTGTGTACACAGCTAGAGCCTTTAGGGTTCTGGCTTTTCTCAGGAAAATGATGTTTACCTTTCTGACAGAGTGCCAAGCATTAAAAACTCCTTCCTGCAGTATTACAGTTAAAGAAGGCAAATTTAAAGGTAAAAATAAAATTAAGGCCAACAAGACAATCCATCCTTATCTATTATAAAAGTTTGTGAGCTTGGAAAACCATTAAAAAGCAGAAAATTACCAAAATAAAAGCTGACAACTTATGTCATTTGGTGTTTCAGTTGACAGAAAGTGGTATCTGTGCGTTATTATAGTGCTATAGCTGTTAGGTCTGACAAAGCAACATATCTAGTCATTATTGAAATGCAATTGTATGACTAACACAGCTAAGTTAGTTTCATTCTTTTTAATATATCTTCCTTTGTTAAAGATTTGTGTGCTCCTTTGATTGCCCTTTGTCCTTTGACTAGACTAACATATTCTGCATCATGCAGCACTGGTCTCTGTTTTAGGAAAATGGATTTGAAAGTTGGCTGTATCACAATGACACACAGAGAAAGTCTCCCAAATTTATACAGTAGTTAAAATGTAATAGATCACTATGGCTATTCACTATGAAACTGTGAGGAATAAAAACTACATTAAATACTTGTGTTGAACATACAGCTCTAGCTTAGGTCATTTTGACTACTAATCAACTTTTTTTTTTTTTTTTAAAGCTGGTCAGCCCCATATGCTAATAATATTTTCTACATTTAAAATCAAACCCACAAACCAAAGGGAGCAGTACTGTTATATAGTCTGACTGTATACTATGATATAATGTTGTTGATGTTGTCATACTAGGCATATGGTACTGTTTTAACCACTACTGACAATTCATTTTTTCCACAGCAAAATGAGAATAAGGCATTTCTACAGACAAAACAATGTGACAATTGAAGTTCAATGAAAAACTTCTTGTTTATAATGTTTAAATCAAACAAAATATGTTTCTTCATCCACTGAGTTAAGACTGCAAGAATTTGTTGTTTTCAAGTTAATAAAATCTATTTCGGGAGTTAATTTCTACTATTTATGATATTTAAAAGACACAATAAAATTAATTATCAAATTATTATAAAATATGAGATAGTATTTTAATGTACAAGTACTAGTTATGGAATAGGATATTTATAATTTCTGTAATTTTTGGTTACTGTCAGTCTGTTTGCATCAGTACATGGCTGGTTTTTCTTATTCTCCTTCTGATCCTTTCACTTTCAAGAAATGAACAGAAAGAGTGAGAACTGCTTTCTCTACAAAGTCTCATGCTTGTTCCAGATCTAGGCTGAGGGTTTGGATGTTGTGAAGGCTTCTTCAGAAGTCTCCTGCATTAGCTTGATGTTCTTCTTTGCTCTTTGATAATTTTTTTTTTTTTTTTTTTGCTTATGTCCCATGAAAGCCCCAAGAGCTTCATCAGCAGGCTAGTAAATCCTATAACCCAGCTCAAGTGTAATCCTGCAGTTCTGTGACAAAAAACCAACCAACCAACCAAGTAACCAACCAACCAAAACAATAACAACAGAACAAACAAAAAACCCCACCTCCACTATCCCCAAAAAAACCCCAAAAAACAGAGAGAGGGGAAAAAAAAACCCAAATGACCAAAAAAAACCCCAACTCAAACCAAACCAAACAAGAAAAAAAACAAAACAAACACCCACCTGGGAAATCTTGAAAAGCTGACCCCTCAGTAATGTTTTCTTGCCTCAACTTTCTCTTTCCAGTGTGGTATGGCAAAAAGGCTTAGAGACGTTACACCTCCAAGGATTTGCCTTTTTGTGATGAGAAAGATAAAATACTTCAAAGTTAAGTAAGGAATATAAAATTTGAAACAGCTCAGAACTTTTCAAAATCTTACTTAAAAGGACTAGGATACAGACTTTGAAATATCTCTTATATGCAGTCCTTTACATCTGTCTGAATTTGAAAAAAATGTTCTTGTGATGAGTCTCTGAGGAAAAAAGTCAATTTAATTATCATCCCTTAGAGTTATGCTTTTGCAGGTGAGGAAATATCTTTTTTCAATTTATGCAGTACCTAGCTGCCCAGTATACCTAGCTGCCCAGTATAATCTTAATAGATAACTTTTAGTACTCTTACGATAGAAATAGGGAATACAAGAAAACCAGGATTTTCCTCTGTAAGTTTGGGGGCTTTTTCATTAATTTAAGCTTTTGTGCCAGAAAAATAGGAATCAATGTTTTGCATTTAATTTTACAAATTATATTGACATTTTAGTTTGCACAAGAATGAGATCTCATCTTAGATTAGAACATTCAGCCAGACTTGTAGCACCCTGAATGTTCAAAAATGTTAATAATCTGTCATTATCTTCAAGTTACATATCGATTAGGCATAATGTGGCAGAGACAAGGTAAATCCCAATGACTCTCATTAGGATCTGATAACTTCAGATTTCATGCACTATTCATAACAAAACCAAGTATGGACTTCTTTTAGACTTCTAAAAGATATCTAAAGCAATCACCATAAAATCTTCTCTATATTGCTAACAGGAGGAATATTTGTAAAGTTAATGTCTTCCTGGGAATGCATGTCAAGGCATCTGTGGAATTGTTCCAGCAGTAGCTCAGCTGTCTGGCTGGTGCAGACCCAGCACAGCTTGACATAGAGGACAGAGGGAGAAATGAGATAGAATTGCTCTGCTCACACAGCAGTTGTTCACCTGTTATGTGGAACTTTCCATTACACAGGTGTGGGAGGTTAAGTTATCATGTACCACTGTCCTTACTTTCATCACCAACTTCATGTCAGCTTCAGCTTCAATCTTCAACAATTAATGTTTGAAATCATTGCTTCCCACTAAAGCCTTCAGGAGCATTCCTCTTGACTCCAGATGGGTGTACTGGGCTCCAAGTTGAACCTTTTGTGTTACCAGTAGAAAAATGTAATAACTTGCCAATAGGAGAATGAAGTATTTCAACAATGGCAGGACTGGTTTAGGGGCCGGGGGTTTGGGTGGTTTTTTGGGGTTTTTTTTGTTTGTTTGTTTGTTGTTGTTGTTGTTTGGTTGGTTTTTTGTTTGGTTGGTTGGTTGGTTTTTTGTTTGGTTTTTTTGAGTTTAGTTTGGTGGTTTTGTTTTTGGGTTTTTGTTTTTTTTTTCCCCAAAGAAATCTAGGCAAGCAACAAAATACACTAATATTTATTGCATATCTATTCACCATTTAACACTTGGAGGCAAAAATGAAATTGTAACACAGCAAATTAAACTGTTTTCTCACCTGGCTACAGCATGTCTGGCTCAGGCATAGGTCTACTGAAAGCAAAATTACTTTAGATTTCCTTCCTTTCAGGCACTCCCAAGCAGAGGGTCACTTTGTAGTCACACTAATCAGCTGTGGCCACATGTGTGCAAAGCCCTCCTGTGACTTCCTCCCTCAGAGACAGACCCAGCAGGTCTGCCTGGCTAGGTGTCTTTCTTACAGTGTATTCTGATTAACATTCTGTGGTGTACTGTGGTCTAAAGGGCTTCTTCACAAAATGTAGAAATATGTGCATTTCTTTTCTTCAGAAATCGTGCCTCATCTGGTTTGTGTCAGTCAAACTTTTGCTGAAGCAAATCATGGCATTAACTACCACAGAAATGGACTTTATAATTTACTCCTATGAAATCTGAAAGCTCTGCAGAAGTTATAGCTTCTTACTGCTGCTCAGTGACCCAGCAGCTGCCATGGATGGAAGAAAATAGGCTGAATCCTAATCTGCTCTGAAGTGGCTACTCATGGAATACTGGATTCAGCATGATACCACCCTAAAATGCCTGTTTGCCTGTACAGTCTGTCTGTTCAGCTTCTCCAGCTTGCTCCTTTACACTGCTTTCCTCCTGCAGCTGTTGTGTTGGATGCCAACACTGGAAGTCACAAACGCTTCAACTCCAATGGGGTGAAGGCAGAGCATCCCTGTGCAGCATTCTGCTGCTAGAGATAAGCTTGTCCTCAAAACTAAAGGAGCATTCAAAACCAGACCACTTTCTCTAGGTGCCTTACTGGGAACATGCTGGGGGATACACTGTGCTGTGGATTATTTCCCCTTAAGATGAAAGCAAGGATTCGATGTTTGTACTTCATTGGTGTTGCCTAGATACTGTAATGACTGATGTCTTTAAAACACAAATAATCTTGTAAACAATAGAACATTGTCAAGGTTGCAGAGTCAAGTACTCAAAAGATAGGAAATGCCAGAACTAAGATTGCCCAGAAAGCCTTAATTCAGCCATCTTTTGCTGAATGTACTATGACACTTTAGTTGCATAGGTCACCTGTTTCATTAAGCATGAAGAGAGACAGTGCTCCAACAGTGAGAAGCTGTATATTTTATTTGCATCTCACTCTTCACTGTATACTCCATGACCTTATTTGCTTCACATTATTCAAACACTTTTGTAAGGCAAAATTATTCATTTCCTCTAGGGTGTCAGAATGTTTCACAAACATTAATTCATTCAGTCCCACAAAACTCAAATTAACTAATTTTTCTGGTGAGAAAACCAATACAGAAGTTGTTTAAGGTCAGAGGTTTCTATTGTGTTGAGGTGTCAGTCAAGGTGATCTAAACCAGGAACTTTTAGAATACCTTTCAGCTTCATCTTCAAGAATAGCATCTGTTGACTTTATCTGGAACTTTTACTTATTTTATATATAAAAAAAAATTGTTTCTAGATAGCATTTGCACATATGCATAAATATAATATACTCTTGACATTATAATAATATATTTCTGCCCTATTATGCTCTGAGAGATATTTTCAGTCTGTATTTTCTAATTCAGTGCTCATTGAGTCAGTGCTCATGTGCACTAGTCCTTGGAGACTGCATACTGGCATCATAGATGCCAGAGATGTCTTCAGAATGCCTTGAAGACTGTCTATAATACAACATTCTGAAGGAGTGGATTTAGCATAGGGATCTCTCATAAAGATACTACCCTTGGACCTTCACCATGACATTTTTCATTATCTAAATGAATTGTGTTTAACCTTTTCTGGACCTTCATTTAAATTAAATGCTTATTAAATACATGTACAGAAATTGAATTTTTTGTGCTCTCAGTATTTTAAGAGAATTTTATCCCTTGTCTACACTGGTGGAGCATATGCTTTATTCTGCAAATTCACCTATTCTACAAATGAAGTTCTGTTCTAAAGTTTAGTATGGGAGGAGTTTCCTGGCATTTATAAACCCTATCCTAAAACCTTCTTATATTACGGGATATTTGGTCTCTGCTCTATCCATATGGTATTCCGGCACATCTCTGCCTGTGTAAGAAAAGTTGAAGAAAACAAAGGAAGAGAGTGCAAATACACTTTTCCACAACTGCACAGCTCACAGTGTCCTTCCATGAAAATATATTTGCCTTTCAAAGACATGGCTAAATGGCTCTAGATGTTTGCTGAGCAATACAACAGTCTAACATAGTTGTGTCAAGTTTACTGTGAGAAAACAAGGAGGTTTTGCAACAAAGAGCTCTGAAGTGGTTATGCTAATAATGAAATTTTATATTTGGTTCAGAGACTAAACTGAGAGCTGGACAGTTGAGAAAGGACCCTAACACAACTTTATTATATGTTGAAACTGTTTCAGGCCTTTTTTGTGATGAATGAACTATTGAAATAACTGTGGAAATATCTCCAGGATGAAGTTGTTTTTTCAGCTAGAGAAGAAGATGTAACTACAATCCTCAGAGTCACATGAAAACATAAAATTAAAGCTTATTTCTCTTTGGTTTGCATATTCTCAATGGTAATTGAAAAAATTATTAAGTGTCCTGTGGGGACCTAATTTAAATTCCTTTTTGATTTTAATGGAATTTGGATGAGGGACTTAGTTCATAAATCTACAAATGGTGTATAAATGAGTACAGAGCTTTATTTCCTGCATATCAATATAAACTTTCTGCTGTTCTTTTTTGTTCAATTATGAACACATGAATTTGGATGCACCCATTAAGATGTGTGTGGCTAGATTTGAAACTATCTGATACCATTGTCTTTCTGGCTGTGACAGATTTCTGAAATATTATTTAGCCAGTACATCCTTTCATTAACTTCTATATTTAGTTTTAGTTCATTTTAGATGCATTGTTAGAGTTCATTTCCTGCAGCTATTTTTGGCAATCCATGTAATCCACACTTTGTCTGTTATAACCTGTTCATAATTAGCCTTTGTTTGGTATATATGTGTAGATATACCAAACGATACTGGGCTCAGTATTGTTTACATTTCATCAATGACTTGGATGAAAGGGCAAAGGCATCCTGAGCAGTTCCTTGAAGACACAAAGGTGCAAGAACAGGCTGATACCTCAGAGGGCTGTGCAGCCCTTCAGAAGGACTGGAACAGGTTGGAGAGATGGGCAGAGAAGAACCATTTGAAACTCAAAAAAGGGAAATGCAGGGTCCTGCACCTGGGGAGGAATAACCCCAGGCACCAAGATAGGCTTGGGCTGATCTGCTGGAAAGCAACTCTGCAGAGAAGGACCTGGGAGCCCTGGTGGACAACAGGTTGTCCCCGAGGCAGCAGCGTGGCCAGAGGGCTGGCAGTAATCACAGAGTGCATTAGGAAGAGCATTGCCAGCAGGTCAGCAGAGGTGATCCTGCCCCTCTACTCAGCCCTTATGAGGTCACATCTGGGTGCTGTGTCCAGTTCTGGGGTCCTCAGTATGAGCAGGTCGAGCAGAGGGTAGAAAAATGTTTTTTGGAGAGATTGGAGCATTTCTCTTATGAGGAAAGGCTGAGGGAGCTGGGCTTTTTCAGCCTCAAGAAGAGAGAACTGAGAGAGAACCTCATCAATTTTGATTAGTATCTGAATATGAATATGAAGATATAACAATGGACCCAGCAGCTTGGTGGTGCCAAGTAGTAGAATATGGAGCGGAAACTGATATACAGGAAGTTCCAGTTGAATATAAGGAAGAATGTCCTTACTGTGCAGATGACTGAGCAATGGCACTGGTTTCCCAGAGAAGTTATGGAGTCTCTCTCAGTGGAGATATCCAAGAACCATCTGGATGCAATCTTGTGCAATGTGCTCTAGATGACCCACTCTGGTCTCTTCCAACCTGGTCTGTGATTCTGTGATATCCTTTGTGATTTATGCTCCTTTAAAAGACAATTTTTAAAACAGAAATTCTGCTCTTCCCTTCTACAACTGAGCTCTGTGCTGGAACAGGGCACTATGAATCCATGTCAAAGGCAAATGTTGTTCACTCAAAAGGGATTCTGCCTACTTAGAAGCTGCATAGCAGTGTCCAACAAGTAATACATACTATGACAGCATCTGGCTTACATTTCCACTGGGAAGACCCACCTAGTCACTTCTGTGCTGATGTAACTGCTGGAGTATTAAACTCGTCAGCAGGCCATTAAATAATATTCATTTTCCGTGAAGTCGTTGTGTCTGGAATTTTACTCCTGTACTGAGATGCAAGGGCATGCCCCAAACTCTTTATGATCCTGATGATATTCAAATAGCATCATCTTCACATTTGAAATTATTTTTTCCATAAGGTAGGACACCTAGACCAGTGTAAGATGATCCTGATAGAGCACCTGCTAAAGGCAAGCATTTATCTGTTCTTCAAATCTGAGGATTTAAATCTGTCTAAGACTGAGGCTGTATCTTTCTTAACTATGCAGAGATTTTGCTAGTGTCAACTAAGATAGGCAATTTAGCCGAACTGGAGGTGTGAATTACTTCCATAGCATTGCCAACCCTTGGATTCACTTGGAATCAGAAAGCTGTGAATGTTATTTAAAGACACTTGTTCTCTGTTCTCTTGATATGGCTACACATTCAATACCACTTGGATGATGTGGATGTGTGAGGAAAGAGAGACAGAGGAGGTGGAAAGAGAGACAGAGGAGGTGGAAAGCGAGAAGGTGTTCACTGAAAAAAAAGGTGATTGCAGAATAAATATTTTCACCCTTCAGCTTCAGAGCAAAATATTGCAGTCTGAGCAACTACTGTTGTATTCTCCAGGGCTCTGTAAAATTTATTTACCGCAAAGGTATTTAATTATCCTTGTACTGTATAAAACAAAAACAATTAAATGAAGTTTCAGTTAAGTCCATAGCTAGTGAAAGTCAAAGGGGAAATTGAAAAGGAGTTTTACATCTCTGAGACTTAATTCCAAAGAATATTATCATGCTTGAGATTTTTATCTTGTAGTACATGTTTTTATCTCTACACAATCTATCTCTAAGATAAAATGAAATATTTCATTGATTACTTTAAGAGTGGTTCATTCTTATACTCTGTCCTCATTCTATCCTTTTTTATAAATAATTTATCACATTTTACATTCTTCTTTTAAAAGATGCAAGATATTATTTCCTCTTGAGTATTCAGGTTTTCTCTTTTTTTTCCCCCCGATAGTATTTGTAACCTCTTCACTCCAATTCTTTAAAAGTTATTTTTAATACTTTGCAATGTCTGTTTTTTCTGAGTCTCCTGCCCTCCAGTTAAATTTGAAATCTCAAGCTAAATTAATGTAAATTTTGTTCTTTTTTTATAATAATGGATAATGCATTTTGTTAAAATATGCTTTGAAATAAATACTGCACTGTACAGTGCCTAATTTACTTTGTTAGAATAGTATAGATTTCAATACACATCAGACAACTTGTTCTCACAAATTCATACTCAGAGAAGCTTACATTATTTGAATTTAGTGCTTTTAAAGTCCTGTTGCATTGTCTCAGGTTTTTGTTTGAGTTAGACTTAGAGATTTTAATGTAAGAACGAAAAAACCCAAACAACCCGACATACAACCCGTCTTGGCACCTGACGTATTTTGATATTAGAAAATATAACTGTAAAAAGGACAGCAGCACCATCTAAGAAGAGGCCCACACTGATGTCAGCTCTAAAATGAGCTGTGGAAAAGCCACTTGAGTAATTTCTAAGGCATGACTTTTCAGCTAAGTTGAGAATATCTGCAGATATTTGGTTTTTCTTTGAAGAATTTTGCTCTTTTATGCCATCATTCTGTGGTTTTGCTTAGCTTAGGACATTCTGAACTGTCTAGTGTAAGCATTTATTAAAAAAAGAAAAAGAGCCATAATAAATTTTGCAATACTTTGAAAGTTCAAAGATCTCATCTGCTGACTTACACAGGTTTAAAAACACGAACCTAAATTAGTTCATTATTCATTGATTCTGGGGCTCCATCCTCTCAAATAGGCAGCCAAAATGTCCTGTAAAAGTGCCTAAAGAATTTTTCAGAATAATTAATCTACTGAAGACCTTTATTGTTAGGGGGAATGAATTCACCTGGTTTGATATTGTGGTAGATATGGTGGAATTTTGGGAGAGATGATTTTGGGATGATTTTTCACACGGATGCAACTTCAAAAGCCTGTGTAGTTTGTAGGAACCAGGACAGCATTGTAGCTACAAAATCAGCATAAAATGAACTGCAGTGTTTCACTTGTGCAGAGTTGCACATTGAATTTTTAACAATTTCAGTGGAGCTTGAATGGCAGAGGGAGATGCTGTGAGTTTTGTCAGCATATGCCAATGTTGTTGGTAATGCAGTGATCCCTTTAATTTTTGGACTGTTTGGTGAGGCAGAAGTTGCACAGAGCCCTTAGATCATGGAAATGTTGTTTGAAAGTGACCTCTAAAAAATAAATAGTCCAACCTCTTGCTCAGAGCAGCACAGTCACTAGCACTACAGTAATTCACCTATGGTTTTGTCTGAGTTTTGAAAACTTCCAAGAATGGGACAACCTGTTTTACTGTTTCATTGTCTTCCAGTGGCTTTTTTCGTTGATTGGTTGGTTGGTTTTGTTATGCCGTGTGTGTTTTCATTTCTGCCATGCACCTCTACAGGTTCCATGTCTCCTTTCTTCTTTGACCTTCTTGTCATGCTGAGGAGACTTGGGCACTGTCATCTTTGTAGCTACCCTTGAAGTAGTTACCACCTGCTGTAAGAACTTCCTTCACCTTCACTCTGATGTGCTGAGCAAGCTCAGCTGCCTCAGCTTCTCAGTTAGGCAAAGGTTTAGTAAAGTAACAAAGTCTGTGGAAAAAGTATTCCATTTAAACCACATACAGTAGCTGATGAGCAACTGAGTTGGATATGAGTAAGAAAACCACTGACTTGATTACTATAAATATACAGTAATCTAAAAAGAAAATAAAATTATTATAACCAATACTATAGTGTCTAAAATTTTCTCTTAGCATCAGACACTTGTTGCTTTTAACACTATGAAAACTCAAGAGTGTGACTCTGAAGTGACTCTTAAAGCAATTCCTCTTGAAACATTTTTTCAGAATGTCTCTTTAATGCAACAGTTGTAGGAGTCATTTCCAAATTAATATTGTATAGAAGTTATAGGAAAATAGATCCAGTTTGGTCCTTTTTAAAATCCACACAGACAAAAAATTTCTGAGTTAAGAGGCTCAGAAAAGTCATGAAGCAAAGAATCCAAACTTCTTTCATCCTTTGTTCATTATATTAATTCCTGCCCTTTGGGCTCTTTTCACCTGAGCAAAACTCTATCATATTATATCAACAGTCCATAGGAGATACCAGACTACCATAGGTTAAGGTGCTACTCTGATGGAAAGTCCCATCTTCCTATTTTTTCCTTTCAACAGAAGTGATCCTTTCCTATTTTTTCCTTTCAACAGAAATATTCCCAGGGAAATAGATGAATTGGGAAGGGTGTTTTGGCCTGATAAAGATAATTCTGAGTGCATTTTCTACATGAAAAGGTATGCAGCTATAACAGAAAAGTGGCTTCTGTGGCTAAGCTACCTTTCACACTTTAGAGGTAGATACCTCAAATTTTTGTGTTTTAATTAAAGTAAGACAGTGTCTTGTGCAGTGCAATTTATCTCTCCAAAGCTAAAAGCTGATCAAATGCAAAGTTTTTAAAAGTTAAGAACACCTAACATGTAATGAAAGTCTGTTAGTGGAAGAAATTCTAAAACCTGAAACTTACCCGAAATAGTGAAAGGTGTGAGAAATAAATACAAAGGATAGAAATAGATGGTTGGCATTATTTTTTTTTCCTTTAAGGTTGCAGGAAAAAAACAGTATTATCCATTCGTACAAGACCTACTCTCAGCAGGTGCAAACGCTGCTGTCCTTCCTGAATATTTTAATTTTTTTCCGAGTGACAGGAGCTGGGATTTATTTCTTGTAAGTGCAGCTGAAAAAAGATGGAAGGACAGAAATGTCAGGAGGAGCAATCATTTTGTGTTATGACTGGAAGAAAAAAATATACATACTTTTCATAGTTACAAAGTCAACCCTCACAATTCAGCAAGGGAGGTGGAAAAATAAATGAGTATAAAGCAATAGGGTAGATTAAGAAGAGTGAAATAAATGACTGGAACAAGAATTGGGATAAGAATAACTGCATCACTGTGTGAAAGATTTAATTCCTCTGTCGAGAAGACTTAGCGTTCAGACTTGAAGAGTTATGTCAAATATCTCAATAAAAAGTACTGTAAGAACAGGCTGAAGTGGTAATTAGTTAATTTATTAATTAAAATGGTAATTAATTCCCATTTTTAAATGAGAGTTTCCATTAGGTAAGTGGATATCATATTTAAACATAAATAATCACAAATATATCTTGAAAAATTTGGGTACAGGACGGGAAATTGAGTGAAAACTCTTCTGGAAATACAAAGCTTATATGTGCCCTTTGCGTTATGAACTATGTATAAATTTATTTTGTATTGCATATCAGGTATTATGGCAACTCAGAAAGAGTAGAGGAGTTGACAAAATATTGGAAAAATAAGACATCCTGATTAAATTGTGCATTAGGCATGCTGGAGTTTTGTTTCATCACAAAGTCTTTTGTCTTCTCCAGCAGCTTGAGTCTTAGACAAAGAAGAGAAACTGGTAAATACACACTGATTGACAGCTTTTGCAATTTTCAGCTTCAACTAATGGAATCCCATGATACATGAGTATGCACAGCAGGCTTGCTGATTTTCTCACAAATAACCTGGCAAATTCTCTGCAATGGTCTGGGAAAAGAGGGTGTGAAGAGCTGCGTGCTCTGTCCTCCATAGAAAATGTTGCGCAAAGAGACAAACAGGTGAATAATGGAATGGTTGCTTCACAACCTGCCACATTTAGCTATTTTGTTATACATAAAAGTTATGTCATAGGTAAATTTGGATGTGACATATAAGAATAAAAGACCTGACTCAGCTGTCAGCAAACTTTTCTATTTTTGTCCAAAGGTTTCTTCATCAAGGGAAATAATTGGATTGCTGTAAGCTGGACCTGGGGAATGAACTAATGTGCATGCTGTGCAAAATGATCATTTGAATTGGCCCCAGAGCGAACAAATCAAACCACCTTGGCAGTAAAGTTGTTTTCGAGCATAAAACTGTTTTCAAAAGGTCACTTCCATTTAGTTAAAACCAATATTTGCATCAACAGATGACTTATTTCTATCTCTAGAAGTGAAAAAAAGATATTTCTATTTATTGAATATATGCGATAAAAAGTAAGTTTTTTGATATGCAACATCGTAAACACAAAACTCATGTCATGAGAAATATTTGTGGCAGTGAGAGCAGCAACTATCTACCTTAGGACATGGTAACAAGTATTTCTAATATATATAATAGATATAATGCATTTGACAGTATTAATTTCCTCTACATAACTCAGTATAAAGGACACTGGATGCAAGTCCTGTCCCTACCTTTAGCAGTAATCAGCAGCTGGAGACAGCTCAAATTATATGTTTAAAAATTATACATTTTGATAACAGATGTCCTATTGCCATAGGAAGGTGTCGAATTTTAGAAATTAAGTCACTTTTTGTATCAACTCTTTGCAAACAGAATTTTAACAAAGTGTATTTGTCAGCACTTTTCTAATTTGTTGAATTTTTAGCCTCAGAATTTCCAATGCTCTTTCTAAGAAACAGGTACATATTATGTTTATTATTATAGCTACAGGATTGTGGGTAAGAAAATCTCTGTCTTTTCCTCTCCTGAAACATCCAGTTGCACAGAGGAACACATCCTGTGAGAAGGACCGTTCCTCACAGTTGCCCTGAGAAGTTGTGGATGCCCCATCCCTGGCAGTGTTCAAGGCCAGTTTGGATGGGGCTCTGAGCAACCTGGTTTAGTGGGAGGTGTCCCTGCCCGTGGCACGGGGATTGGAACAAGATGATCCTTGAGGTCTCTTCCAACTCAAGCCATTCTATGATTTCTAAGCAAGAACCTGAAACTAGGAGTTATGTCCTCTATTTTTCTTTGAGTACATTGTAAAAATGTACTAGCAAAGGTTGAGGTCTGGTGACACAATGTGCAGTGTGTTGCTGTTCACAGAAAAGCTGATCAAAACTGATCAAAATATGTGAAGCACTGGGTTAGGAGCTGGGAAGAGTCACAGTGTGGTAAGTTAAGTAAAGCATGTTTAGCTGAAGGACAGAACTAGATAGGATTCAATGATCCTAATTTAAACTTGATAGTTTACCAGTTAGTAAAGCTTAAATCTCAACCAGTGGCACAAAAATCTAAGAAGCTATAAGATTTTTCATGAGGATCCATCTCTGGAGCCTGAATTTTCAAGTAATTACTCATATTACCGTACTAAACTGATCTGAGTTTTCTCAGAATATGAGCGACAGCCTTCCTAAATGCCTGTTCAGACCTGGTGACACAGTTCTGAACTGATTTGCTCCATAAAGGTTATAGCCAGCATATTCACCAAATATTTGAAGTAAAAGCTGTAACCATCATTATCATGGCAATCGTTTCCCTACCCCCACTTTAAAACTGAAAACTCTAAATAGCATGAAACAGGAAATTTCACAATGCATTGTTCAGGTAGGTGAGATCTGTTCAGGGAGGAGAAGACAACACATTAATTTGTGGGTACCTTTGCCATAACTCACAAGTGTCTTATTTGGTTTAATAAAGTGCATTTCTCTTTCCTTGCTTCCTTTAAGAGCACAGTAGAGGAAAACTCATCGCAACTGTAGAGGAAAACACAACATAGGACACAACAGTCAATTAAAGTTACATCCATAGACCCTAATTACCTGTATTTAGAATGGCTGACAAGTATGGCAAAAAGTACTGAGCTAGGCAGTCTAGCAGGAAGAAACATCAACATTTCATAAACTGGCCCCATTACTGTCATATTGCAGAGCTCCAGAAAAATATTTTTGTGAGCTTGTAGTGAGTAGGCTCTTCAACAAATACACAAAATAAAAATGAATATTTCCATAATGAAAAGTAAGTTTGAAGTGTGAGGCCATAGATACTGGAAAACAGAGCAGCAAGCCTTCAAAAGAGAAATTCTCTTTGCAAAGTAATTACATGCTTGTTGTTGAGGCCACAGAGGCAAAATGGCAATTTATATTTAGCTGTTTTGTTTTCTGGGGGGTTTGTGGGATTTTTTTTTAATGTCTCCAAAGTGATAAACAGTCCTGATTCAAACCAGTCTTGCCACTTCATTCACACCTGTGCACAAAACCTGGTGTGAGCATATGTCATGGTGGCAGGATCATATTGATTCAAAACAAGAAATAAGGATGAGAGAATACCATTTTACTTACACACCTTTCTTAGTTTCTTTTTAATAAGTTTTTGAACATACCCCGTACCCAGTTCCTTCCAGTGCAAGTTCTCCCTCTAGAAGGACTGCATCCCACTTTGCTCTCACATGTCCTATAAGGCTCACCTAAGCCAGCTAGCTCTCCTCAGGGCCTGCTGAATGGAGATGGGCTGTGCTTCTGTATTCCTTCATGCAGGGAAGAGACCTGAGGCCAGACTTAGAATCAAAGTCGTAGAATGGCTTGGGTTGGAAGGGATCTTTAAAGATCATCTGGTCCAACCCTCCTGCAATGAGCAGGGACATCTTCAACTAACATAAGTTGCTCAGAGATCCATCAAACCTGACCTTGAATGTTTCCAGGGATGGGGCATCTACCACCTTTCTGGGATACCTGTTCCAGTGCCTCAGCACCCACACTGTAAAAAGACTTCTTCCTTATATGTAGTTGGAAGCTACCCTTTTTTAGTTTTAAATCATTACCCCTTGTCCTATTGCAACAGGCCCTGGTAAAATGTTTGGCCCCATCTTTGTTTCAATCCCCCTTCAAGAAGGAAGACTCCTCTAAGGTCTCCCTGGGCCTTCTGCTCTCCATGCTGAACATCCACAAGTCTCTCAGCATCACTGTAGGGTTGCTCCAGGTCTCCAGTTATCTTTCTGGCCCTGTTCTATACCTCCTCCAAATGGTCCATGTCTTTCCTCTTCTGGGGACCCCAGAGCTGGACACAGCACTCCAGGTGGGGTCTCTCCAGAGCAGAGTGGGAGTGTAGTGTTGTGGAATCTACAGGGGAGAAGCACTTCCCTTAAACTGGTGGCTATCACTGCTTTTGATGTAGCCCAGGATGCAGCTGGGTCTGGACGAACTGGATTAGCAGTTCAATTGCCCAGTGCTCAGCAAGTGGCAACTCTATGAGGAAGGACCAGCACAAAAGTGAGAAATGTGCTGTGCCTTGAATGTACCAAAGTGCCTTTCTGCAACCAAGAATTATTTGCTCCTCCAGGTCCTTGTGGAGGGTGAGTTACCTGGGGTCTGTTTAACTTTGCTAAAGGGAATTTTCTAGAACTCTGAACTAGGGACATTTTTTCTGGTTTTGAGTCTTGATTCTTCTGTCTCAGAGGCATCCACTCTCTCTTCATCTTCGAGGATCATTCCCACATTGCAGTTAGTCATCGTACTCTGCCCCAAACTTCTGTTTTCCCTACATTTGTTCTTCAAGTCTGGCATTGTCAGAGTTGTGGCTGGGATGTGAGGATTGTCCCCTGGCTGTGGGCTGGAGGTAGCCAGCCCAGTGGCAACTGGTGTCAGCACCACATGAGCCACTCTGAAACTACCTGAAACTGAGCATATGCAGGCTTTTAATGAGCTTGTTCAAACTGCAATCAAGATGCCTGGTAAATGCCTAGAAATCAAGACTTTCCAGGCCAGAGCCACTGATCTAGTAAGGCTAGCACTGGAGTGGTAGAAAACACATATGCCTACTCACTCCGAAAAATTTGCAGCTTAGCTTTCTAGCTTAAGCTCCCGGCAGAGACAGATAGGAGCTAAAGAGTCAAAGGTTTTTTGTGCTGACATGAGCAGAAGCTTTGCATGGAGCATCAAACATTGAGCTGTGGGTTCCAGCAAACAGGAATGTACCACAGGCTTGGACATTGCCCAGCTCCTCTGCAAATACCTCCCTGTGCTGCAGGTATTTGGGATGCAGGCTCTTGCAGTCATGCTCTGTCAGCCAGGCAGAGTGAAAATAACAGGATTTCCACTCAGTATCAGTAAAAGCTGGCAAATGGTCATGTCAGTAATTGAATTGTTTGCAAACTGAGGAGGAAGGAGAGAAAGTTCTGATAGAATAAAATGTGATCAGAATAACAGCTTGCTGCTAAGCAGCCAGAACACAGGCTATGACTCCTGGGAAGTGAAAGAAAAGCTGGAAATAGAGCAATTAAGACCTTTATGTAGCAGTTAACAGGCAAGTACATGCAACACTGTGCCTTTGCACAATCAAGTTCTAACAAGTTAAGAGATATCCTTTAAAAAATCATTGCTATACTGTATTCACTGGGATGCATGAGAGGTGTTTGTTGTTCCTGTTTTTGAACAAAGGTTGATGGAATTGGATTTGTGAAATGGGATGTTACATGAGAGGAACCATCATCTGCATGAAGGAGTTTTTTAGAGTGGCATCCTAAAAAAAGTCTTTTGTCAGCACAGCACTGCTTTTCATTGTTTGGGCTTTTAAATTTAATCACTACTATGGCTGCAGATGTTCATGAAAGAGTGAATCACAGAAATTACACAAATGTTTAGGTTTTCATGCTTATTCTCTTCATACTTGTCAGAACAAAAGGAGGGCTGAGTATTTGCCTGCAATGCTTCCCAGCAGCTTTATTCCTGTTGCAGTGCCCATCCTTTCAAAGGAGCAATTTGACCTGTCCCATTATTTCTGTCACTTTTCTTGGTTTAGGATCTGAAAGACAAACAATACATGTAGGTTGCTGATCCCATCTTCTTTCAACACAATGGAAAGACAGAATTGAAAGAATCTCAGCTAATTTCATCTCATGAAATCTTCTGGCTTTCCTAATCTCTTTCTATGACACAGAGAATGGAGAAGCATTAGGGCCCTAAATTAGGGGGAGGATGAGTTAAAACCCCTTCAATGTCAAAAGCAAACAAACAAAATGAGGTGACTATAAATGAAAGCAAGAAAAAAACCCAGAAGGGTATAACAGCTGTTGATGTGGTTAGAATAAAGCCAATTATTCTATGAGAAACAATTAAATCAAACAATTAAGCAGGAGGTTGGCATAAGGCAGCTAAGTAAAGCCTAGGAGTATGGGAAAGCGAGCAGGTTAAGCAGGTTTTGCTGCTGTCTCAATATCCCTAAGGTGCCTATGGATAATACTAGGCTTGCCTTGCTTAAGTTTCATTTGAGTTACATCAGAGATGCCAAAAGCTGGTGTTGTACTTAACGGAACACCCCCCTCCCTCCCTCCCCAGACCTCTGTTATTGATGATTGTGGAGACAGGGAAGTCTTTAATAAATGTTTTCTTGCTCAGATTACATATATGAGCAATGCTCAAAGAGAATTCAGTGGGAAGACTGACCTGAGGTTCCCCTCCTGCATTTGGGAGAGAATCTTTACAACCGGCTCATGTCTACTCACTTACTCATTTGCTTCAAGATTTCCATTACTAATACAATGATTGCTGCTTCCTATATTTCAGAAGGCAAGGTGGCCATACACAGTTCAAAACTATTGCACCACAATGTAATTTGGACTATCTAACTATGTGCATTTGTGAAACAAAAGCGGCAGTTCTCCTGCTCATTTTAAAAAAGGCCAAACAAGAGGTTTTAAATAAATGTAGATAGATATCTGATAAGGAGAATAAAAGAAACAGGATAGTTTTAAAGCAGCATTTGCATATTGAATATGTATAGAGATGAAAAATATTGACTGTGTACAGGGAAAAATAATGCTTTCTGATTATCTCCATAAATGTTAGATTATCTAAACATTCACCTCCATTCCTAATTATATGAGAGCAGTTTACTGATTCATTTTATGTTTAAAAACCCTTCTTGACTGGAACATAATGTAGGATAAAGGACCTAATGTTTTAATAGGATCTTCTGTTCCTTTTCCAATCAATATTTTCCTAATAATTTAAAAATATTTTCTGTTCCGAGACTAATTCAGTTTGATTCATATAAATTAGAGTGTTACTTTACATTTACTTCCCACAGCAGACCTGTAAAGGCTAAATAAGAAAAAAGGGCAAAATATGCAATGGGCTAAAATGAAAACAAAATATACAAGTTCTAATTAGTGTCCATGCCCTATAATTTGCCTACAGCTTTCCTCTTGTAAAATTAGTTGCTTATGCCATTTTATTAGGGATCCATTCATCAGAAGGTGCATTGGGCAAAATTTATTGATCACAATGTTTTTGCAGTACCATGAAAGACAATTCCTGCTGCAGGTGTTGATTCCTGGTGGTTTTACTTTGTAGAGTCATTAATGGTGGTCATATGGGGTCTGGAGAGGCTTAGTATTCAAAAGCCATCTGGAGAAAGAAAAGATAACTGCAATCCGTATTAGTAGGATGGGGAAAATTTCTTCTGTCTCAGTGATTCAAGGGTGCTATTAACAGCTAAACCACAACTTCTGCATAATTTCCATGTTCTAAGTGTGCTGTACATCAATTTTTCCATGTTTACACATGAGGCAGCATTTGGTAAAAAGAGTGTTCTAGAGATAATGAATTAATAAAGTATCAAGATTTCCCAGAAGGATTACACATGACAAGTACTTGAGATATGTCAGGTTTCTCATGACAGTATATTTAGTTGTAAAATGTATTTTACAATGAATTAATTTTTTCTGGAAAATACTGACTTTTAAGATAAAGTTTTCTATGATAAAACTCTTTATTTTCCAAATTTAAAATGTTCCCTTAAAAAAAACTAACAAACAACCAATAAAAAAACCAAACCAAAACAAACAGACAAGCAAACAGAATACTTTGAGCAAAACATTTAAAATATTTCTTTGATCTTTTGAGAATGAACAGCCTCACATAGTAAACGTGAGTTTGTAGCTCAAGGTATGTTTGTGATACCATTAGCCTAAGGTTGCTTGTGCTTATAATGAAATAAAAATCATTAACAGATACTTTTGCCTGGGCCTTCAAATTCAATGTTATATTTTTCTGAAGACTAACACTATAGCTGTCTATAGAAGACAGTTTGTCTTCCTGACATGTTCTTGCCTAATCTTTCCTTAAAACTTTCCATTTCAATTCAATTACTTTTCAAAACTGTCAGAAATTATCATCCTACATTTGGAAAACTTATTTAAATAATGTCATTTGATAATTTAAAAGAATTTAAATTTGATAATTTAAAAGAATTTAAGGGTTTGCATGTATGTGTGGGGAAAATACAAGCAAAAAATATATAAAAAAGTTGATAAGAAAGAAGTTCATATTTTAGGTCTCCGTGTCAACTCATTTAAAAACTGGCTTATCAGAAATCTTAGAAACTGCAGCATATAATAACAAAATCCTGTCACATAAACCTTTGACAAAGACAAAAAAAGAACTTTCATGCACATTATTCTGAAAATATAGAATTTTTTAAAAAAAATTAGAATATTAATTTGTGTTTAAGTCATATCTTAAACAGTGAAATAGCTCTTAGGTATGAGATTCTATATAATAGCTGTCTTTTTCTATTAAGTCTCTATTTTAGAAAGAAAAATTTGAGGTTGGAATAAGGAGAGGATAAGATTTAAAGAAAGAATGCTCTTTTTTTCTTATGTTAGGCCTCCATTTCATTTTTATGAACCTGAAAATAGCATTATGGTAGACCCCAGGAAGAGCTGAAATACAAGTATGATTTTTTTGACTATATAGATAAAGTTGTAATTGCTAAATGTTTGTGCAGAAATGCTAAGTGAGAGATAATTCACACCCTTTATAAATTCTATGGCTTGTTGTCAACAACTGTTAATCTGAGATGAAGCTCACAGTAGGGGTGGAATGCTGTAATGGTTCTGCCAGCATCAAGTGTGTAGGAGGTGTTTAAGGAAGAGCCAGTTCTAGTAGTGTTGGCATAGGGTGCCTCACTTTGTCTGTTTTTCCTTAATGATACTCTTCAAATTACTTGGAAGCTCTCTCCACACATAATTAACCAGCATGTTCAGGACAATTGGATGAAGAGTAGTCTATATTACAGTCCCTTACCCAAAACTGTATTTCCAAATTTTAAGACTAGCTTCCTGAGCAAGACCTTGACCTTCAAGACATATGTACCCTATGCTCAAAATAATGCAAAAATACACCATGCATATTAATGTGTGAGAAAGGCATGTTGTTCGCCTACTAGTCTCTCATGCTACTCAAGGTGTGTCTTACTAGTTCCAGCTTGCAGGAGCAAAGAGTTTTCATTGATATGCTACAGGGTGCTAAACCAGTTCTCACTATATCTGCAAATAAACAAACATGAGTACAGATATAGATACATATTTTATCCAAGTGAAAGTTATCACATAATACTATCCTCAGAAGAGACAGTCTGCACTTCTCTGTATGCTGTGCTTTTAGAAGAATATCCATGTGTCTCATTGTGTGTAGCATAGGAACACAGCTTTCATTTCACAATCAAAATGTGGCATGGAACCCTTCCAAACCTTTACAGGAATGTGAAACCTGGACACTGGAAATTAGTAACTGCTCAGTGAAAACTCTAACTTATTGGTGCCTCAGGAAAATTGTGATTAACTATTTCATACTCTGGTCAACACAGTAGCATTGTAGAGAAGTACAGAAATACACTAGGGGTGAAATGAGCTCAAATCTGAGGTGAACCATGGTCCTAAATTCTCTTTCTATGTCAGTAAACAGACTTGTGTTAACATCCAAAGAGGTTCACAGTGATCTCTAGGAATGCTGACAGGAAAAATATATGCTCTGGACTCCTATAGCTCCACTGTGATACAGAGTTGCAGACCAGAGGGGATCACTGACATGAAATAAGTTTGTCATTCTAATGCAAGTCATTGATCTTCCACAGATCCTCTTCTGCTCAAGGTCTAAGACACTTCAGAATCAATATACAGAATCATGTAAATAAATGCCTTATATAAAACGCCTTCCTTTCCCATCAACTCTACATTGAGAGATTTTCTATTACCTTGATGGCTCCTCAGATTCTTTCTCATTTTTATTCATTACCTTTTCATGAGAGCTATGACTTAACAATACCTTCACATCCATTTAATACAGTATTGGTCTCTTTTTTTCAATGGTACCATAATTACAGCTTTCCCATTTGCACAAAGGTATGTGTTTAGGTCTTTCGACCTTTTGTGAAATGAACTTTTCTCATTAAGCAATGAGTTTTAAGCATACACAGCCATCACTCGTTGTCAGGGTAATGGAGGATTTGAAAAAACTAGATAAAACAAAAATACAGATAATAACAAGGACATTAATTATCCTGGGAGTACATTTAGTGCATTCTTTCCTCATAGCTTCAAAAGTCCTGTTTATCCAGTTTTTACTCAAGAGGTGGGTACTTTTGCATAGCAACAGGTAGAGATCACCCTTTTAGTATCATGTCCTTTTTATTATGCATTTTATGGACAGTTCTGTATGTCATATGTCATAATGCATGGGAGAGGAAGGAATGGGGAAAGTGTGGTTAGTATATACAATGTGGTTAACACACTCAGAAGAATTAAGTTGATACCTCCTGTCACTGTATCTCTTCCCTTAGTACTGGTCCTGCTACTTCTAATATAAAAGTCATATACATATGCCCAGTTTAAAATTAATATACACAATTTGATTTCACGGGAACTAATTCGTTAGTTGTTTGCAACTATGTCTCCCATAAGGAATTCCTGGGAGCCAACAGTGCTGTCAGGAGCCACCTGCTCTTTGATCTCTTTGACCACGAGGCAAATGCTCTCATGGTGCTCCTGGTATCTTTCCCCCTGATTCACAATTTCAATGGTCATGCTTGGATGGTCACGTTTTGGACAGAACATGATGCTCTGGCTCTTCACAGAGAACTCAGATTTTGAATTACTCATGACTCTCAATCTGCTTCTGACTGCAGTATCTTTGTCTGTCAGTGTTGATCCTGTGTCAAAGATCAAGATTCGGTCAAGACTTGGTGATTTTATTTCTCTGAACAATGTAACTACTTCCCTAAGTGTAAATTCTGGGTTTCCTCAACAAAGCCATGAGCTTTGTCCTGTATTCTCTTTATGATTTAGCTTGTTATCATGGGTTACATTAGCCTCAAAAACTTGTAGGACTGGATCAGCTGCCTTAATATCCAGCATAAACAGAACAGACAACTGGGGATGCAAGCATCATAAAGCCACCTCAGGGCATTCAGAGATTAACATTTTTGGATGGGTGGGGGTTTTGGGTCTCATCTTCTTCAGAAAAATGTCAGTATTTTGCACAGAATGTTGTCTCCGTGAATATTTCTGATTTCTCGTTTCATGTCAGAACAGGAATAGGTGACTGACTGTGCTTTGTTAAGAGCAAGGTCATCTATTGACAGAAATAAGACCATTTTCTGACTAGCCAGTATTCATCATTTACATTTATACATTGGATTATTCTTTATGTATCCATCAACCTATGTGTTTCCAAAAAATGTCAATGATGCTTTTACCGATCCACTAAATGGGATTTTAGCTGTCTTTAGTCACCTTGATGTGCTTTGCTTAGTCAACATCCAGAGCCAAGAGTATTAGATAGATCTGAACATGATATCAAGCATTAGTGGATGACTGCCCACACTACACAACTGCTGGTGCATTCCCTGCACAATGGTGGAGAATCTTTAGCTCTAAGCCATGAATGGTGTGCCATTTGCATGCAGGACCAAAGGACAGCTTCTTGCATATTATATTTAGCAGCACATATATAGCCAAAGAGTCTGACAGTGATCTGCTTCCCTCAGCCACTAAGTTTAACTGATCACTATTACAAGTCAACAAAGAAAATAGCTGGTTCCAAACAGTGTGGTCTGTAGCAGTTCAGTTCCCATCATCCACAGCATGCTCTCCTAAAATTAAAAGTGTTTCTTTTATTTTTCGTCCACAAAATGCTGTCAGGACTGGAGGAGGAGAGGGAGAGAGGAGCTTATGAAGGAGGTTTAGGACCAACACAGGAGCTACCAGGGAAGCCCTTGTGGCCAGGCCAGCCCTGTCTTTGATCTTCTTACAGGTGAAGGAATTCAGGTTCATTTTCCCCCTATACACTTGCTCACCCTGGCTCCAAAGAGACATGTTCTCATTATTATTTAATAAGATTAGGTCACACATTGTCAGAGTTTAATAGTCAAAAAATACCTAGAGACTGCATCTGATAATGCTATACCAAATAAAAGATCCTGGCTGTGAGTCTGGTTATACAGAGACAGTGAGCTGACAAGTTCACACTGAGGATGGCTGGTAAAAGTATTCTTTAGGCAAGAAGTGTTTTTCTTAGAATAACCTGCCAAAGCATAATTAAGTATTCCCTTAAAACTACAGAGTAAGCGAGCACAGTATCTAACCAATATACATCCTGTCAACTTCAAATTGGTTTAGCCTTTTCATTAAAAAGCCATGCAGTGAAATTAAAGTGTTTTTACATAAGCCCAAGTGAAATAAACCAGCAGTGTTGTACTAACATTTATTTCTTTGAGAGATCATGCTTTCAATACAGAGATAGTTAGTATTAGCAGATTTGTATTAATTATATGGTCATCCTCTAGCCTTCTATTGATAGAGATTCAGATCTACTTACCTTGTAATTTTACTCACAGTTAATAACTAATTTTCAGGCCTGACATTCTCTGGTAACATGACTCAGTCTTTCAAATACTATAGAGCATTATTTTATTTCCACAGTCCCTCGATCAATATCTAAATATTTGTATTGATATAAAACAGCTTGTTCCCATGCCAGATCCCCTCCAACTGAAGGTTATGGCTCAAATTAAAAGACTCATCATCTCAATAACTACTCAATAAATATTTATTTTCACTTGTATGACTACGGAAACCCTGCCACAGAAAGTAAATGCAGTAATCGTGATAAAATATAGTTCTTTCATTTTCGAACCTGCTGTGATCAACATCAGTGCAGATTTGATAATGACAACTGCTTGATTTCTCTTTCTCTTCTTCTAAACCGTATGTAAGAGATGAGTTGCAAATCAGAGATCATTTGTTCAGAGTCAATTTTTTGCAGCAAAAAATATGTGAACAAGAGCTGAACATTCATGCAGCTTTCTGGTGGAGCTTCAGTCCACAAGTTCGGATTAAAATAAATGTTGCAGAAATATGAGTTGTGCTGTGTATTACACAGCAGAAGTCTGAACATGAACTGCTCAAATATCAGGAAATCATCTAGTAAGGCTGCAGTGACAAATGAAATTTGAACAGGGTTTTTTGTTTGGTTGATTTGGTTTTTATCTTTAATTTATATCCACCATTTCCAGTATTTCTGTGTGGCCAGAACTATGTGAAGCCAATCCAGAGAACCATGCTCTGAAAGTTATGGTAAATACAAGCTTCCTGGTATTTTTGTGACATTTCTGCAACTAGGCTGCTGCTCTCAAGGGTGCTAGATGCTAGATTAATCTGTTTCTGAAGAAGAGAGTAGGGTACTTCTGACAATATCTTCTTTCATAATAGAAAAAAATAGTGCTTTACTTGTCTGGCAGAACTGGAGGATTTAGTTCTTCTCTCTCACAGACAATGTCCCAGCCCCATTGAAGGGAGCAGGAATTATGTCATATTTCATTGAAGCTAAAATTTTATTCTCAGCTGAAAGAACACATCAAAATGAGACCAAAGTTCAAGCTTTCATGCTTAGCTACTTTTTTCCAAATTCCAAAATTTATTTTAGAAAGATTTTTTATTGATTTATTTTAATAGAAAAGATTTAGTTTAAATTGAACATAAAATATTTAATATTAATACTTACTCTGGGTTTTTTGCTTAAGAACTCATTGGTTTCCGTTCATCATAGCATATATTTTGCAGAACTTCTAACATGCTTTTCTGCTACTATTGCAAAAAGTCAGATGTAAAATCCATCCATGATTTTGGATTGTTTTGCATTTGGAGCTTGATTTTGTGTGCTCAATGACCTGAATTTTGCAAAGGACTCATAACTGTCAGGTAGGACACTGACATTTGAAAGAAGACTTGTTGGCCAGTTGACTCCTGAATATTTTCCCAGCTGTGTTACAGAATAGGTTGTCCAATTGCAGTTTGCAAAGAAGTCTGCTGTTTAAAAGTCATATTTTTATCTATCAATAGACATTCAAAACTAAAAATGAATTATAACTGAACAGCACCATATGCAAAAGATGTCTAAATGTGATTAGCTGAGTGTGGTCATGTATACAAGTGGACTAGAACGATCTCTTATACAAGCTAAGCCAATAAATCTGCCCAAATACAATAAAGGAATTTGACTAACAGCACTGCTAGACATTATTGGGGTAGAAAGTCAAGTTTTCAGCCTGGAAAGATATACCAAATATAACATAATTCATAAAACCAGCATAAATGTTTTTTGGGAGCTTTTTAAAGGAAGTTTCAGACAGTTTATTTTCCATTTCCACAGAAACTCTTGCCTCATTTGACAAGTGCCTTTCTCAACTCCTGGGGATCCTTCAGGGATACAGTTAATTAGAGTGGACTCCATGGGGTCTTCTATCACATCTTACGATTTCCCCTGTTCATTTTGCACCTCACAAGGCAGAATTCCATAGGTAACTTGAAAAATCAAAATGTTCTGAGCCTTGTAGGGAAAACATGGCCTGTTTTTAAAAAAGCCAAAGACGTAGAAATAGAGATTAAAAAGAATAGTTTCATCCCTCTGATGCATGCTATTGTTCCATGATAATTTCTTTAGAGAAGGAAGCCAAACTGGAGGGAGGGGCACTGAAAGGACCACACTTGTATGTGGGTGGTCAAAGAGAGAGCTGGGGGAGAGATGTTTTGAGCAATTTTGAGTGAAGAGAGGGAAAATTGATACAGCAGATGGCTCTCTTATAAGCAGGATAGCAGTGGAGACCTGAGCAAGAGACCTGTGGGACACTGAGCAAGAGACAAGAGTTGGAAAGGCCCAGGCACATCTAAATGTCTGGGTAGAAGAGAGGAAACTGTATAGTTTCAGAGACAGATTTCTGTGGAAGACTCTGGTTATGTCTGGAGGAGAGGCAAAGGCAGGGAATGCTTTCTTCTGTCTTTTACTCATAAACTTCTTCCTTTTCTCCCCGTCTAGGGCGTAAGAGCAGTGCTCTCCCTTCCTGTTCTCACAGTTCCCATTAGGAACAAATTCAAACCATCTTCCTGGGCCTCTGGGACTTCTTGGCAAGGTCAGGGCTGTTTCCTTTGAGACCAAAACAGCATCAGGATACTGCCGCTCCAAGCGCATTGGGATGACTGGAACCAGAGAAGCTGCCTGGACTAGAGAAGACAGGAGGATGTTTTTAACAGGGCTACCAGGGCCATATTTCCCTGTATTCCCAAGACACCACTGCTCACCTTTCCTCAGGTGCCTGCCAAGCCTGTGCTCCAGCAAAAATTCTGGAATGCAAAATACCCTATATATAATCAGCCTACAGTCTGGTTCCCCCTGGATCCCAAATTCTTTCTGCATCTGTAGCACTTCCCTAAGAGCCTGGGTCCTTACAGGACCAAGTGGAAGGGCTTCAGGAAGAAGCCTTGTCCTTTGCCAATGACAGCTCACAGCAACAGCTGTATATGGGAAGTGGTAAATGTGAATGTGAATACTTTTGGACAAAGGAGAGAATTCTCACTTCCGGAAGACAGTAAGACTTCCTGATTCACATTTTGGAAAAAATCTCACCAACAACATGTTTTCAATTTTTATGAATGAGAAGATATTTATAGTACTATAAATTCAAATTGTATTGGGCGCCTTCTATCAGCAGGTGACTGGCCAATAAATGTTGCAAACAGGCTGTCTTTGAAATTTCTTGTCTGGGCTAATTCCAGACCTCCACATACTGGCTACTGAAC